>NC_136959.1:14380631-14648412 GCF_032717465.1 Coenobita brevimanus
GCCCTGGTCGGCACAGAAATTCCCAGTTTTCTCGTCCTTTCACGAAATAAGGGGCCTCGTTCACAGCCGAGGCAGCGAGCGAGGTGTTTGTTCTTCTTACAACTGTCAGATGAATTTACTCAATTTAGATAACTTGTTTGGTAATGATGGAGTTACTCAAGGCTTTATATAACACCTTAAGTTTCAAAAGTCTTTCCTAAGCTGAAAAAATAGCGTTTCATAACAAAAGTGCAAAATTAGAGTGATGGTACTTCGTTTGGCTCAGGCGGTGATGACCAAACTGTATGCTGTGTGTTGAGTGGAGTCAGGGCCAACACACACACTTCCTAAGATTCTCTTTAGTAAGGTCTGATGATGGCAGTAAAAGTAACAGACATATTATCAGACTCTCTCTCTCTCTCTCTCTCTCTCCCCCAAACTTTCATCCTGTATGAACTAAACCATATTATCCATTGCTCTCCCTCTCTCTCTTTCTCTCTACCAAACTTTCATCCTGTGTGTATTAAACCATATTATCCATTGTTCTCTTTATTCTACTAATAGTTTTGCTGCTAAACTTTCTCTTCATTCTGTCCTGCAACATTGTAAGCACATGTCAGTAGCAACATAATTTTCCACATTCTGATCACAAATACGCAGCGTCTTAAAGTTATTGCCAATCTTGGTGCCTGTCTGACACATGTAATGTCAATGCATTAACTGTTTTGCTAATTGTAATCTCCACTATCTTATGCTCTGCTCCCATTATCTTCTGTTTTCCTCTGCTTTTTTACCTTTCTTTTTTGTACTCTACCTTGCAGTTTCTTTTCTGTATTGATCGTTCTTTAATGGACCTCATCTTCGTCATGCATCGCTGATGATGTCTTGTTATTTCTGACTTTCTCTGTAACCTCTTATTTCTTTTTCACTTTTAGTCTTTTCCGTTGTATCCTGTTCACATTCTTATTTGATTTTTAACCTTTGTACTTCACTCTTTGCTTCTGCTTTGTTTTCCTTTCTTAAGTTGATGTTTCATCCAGGTTGCCTTCTGATTCTATGTATAGCTATTGTCTTCTCTATTATCATTTACAGCATTGTTCACATATTATGTGTTCTGTTTCATCCTTCATTTTTTGTGTGTCTTCTGTCTACAACCTTTGTAACATTTATGTCTGTTTCATTTTCTATATCCCCTTCTTCAATGACCCTTATGCTTTCTAACGCTACTGGATGGCATTAATTTCATCATTTAGGCATTAATATATAGGCAGTGATCCTAGCACAATGGGTAAATGCTTGCACAAGAAGTCATGTCTGGTGTACAAGGAAAGTCGCATGCATGTTCGAGCCACGAATGTCAAAACGAACTCCTTTTAGCTCAGACAATACAAGAATTTCATGATACTGCAGTATAACCAACTTGAGCCAGTTATGTGACGTCATGGAAACTACCCATGAAAAGATAACACACACACACACACACACACACACACAGGTCGGTATATATAGGCTGGGAAATCGGAGAGGTAGTCAGAGAAGGAGAGTGGAGAGCTTAGCCAGGAGAATAGAGTAGGAAGGCATCAGAAAGCGGTGGGTGTCGTCACTCTGTCACTGTCTCAATAAAACCCACTTAACCCCAATTGTCTATACATCACCTCCATTTACGAGACAAGAGGGAAAGCTAGAGGGAAAAGTGAGACAGAGCACGACCCATAAAGAGCATCGAACGCCTCACAATTTTATCAGTAGCTGCCCACGTTAATCTCCACTTCCTGAGCTACGAATATCTGCAAGGGCAGCACTATCAACACTGGTGGCTGCTGCTATCTACAATACATTTACGATACACCTACAATCTCTCTATCTAATTAACACCTCGTCTACGTCTATCGACGACCATTTATATTTCCGTTGTAGTTTTATGATTTCCTTCACTTAATTCTTTTTATTTGTTTCTTCACATTATTGACGTAGTTTTTTTTCTTTGTGTGTTGCCGTTCTAATTCCATCTTTCCACTTATCCTGTAAATCTGTCGGTTGCTTGGCTGTGCATTCTACTTCGCTATTTACATCTGCATTCCTTATGTATTCTTTGGATTAATATGAGCTTTCTGTCCTCATTGTCAGACCAATGAAATCTCTCAGCTTGGGGTCTGCAGTCTTCTCGCCTGCATCATCTATGCATTTATTTCCTTAGTTGTTGTATTTAACCCCTTCAGATACTCATCTGTTTGGGTAATTTATGTACTTTCCTTATTTGTCGTACTTTATTTGATTTTTTTCTTTATTTTACTCAATGTTTCCATGAATTTTGTCTTTTCTGTCCTTCCACGTTCATCTTCACGCCATACTGCTATATGTACTGCTTTTCTTCCCCAACACTACACATAACCTCTGTCATTTCTGTTTCCTCTCCCAGTATTATATTTCACTTCTGTGCCTTTTAGTCCCTCCTCTCAACTTTCTGTTTAGCACAAAGCATGTTTCCTATCACATCACACAAAAACGAGACCTATGGCGAAGTTATAACCAACTGATTATGAAAGTACAACGTTTACACCTTCCTGCCTAACCTATGACGGTTTGTGGATGCCGTACCTAAATAAACAGGTTAACTTTTGCTGTATAACATTGCACACCATATAAGCCGAGGGTAAAAAGTTGACAGACTGGCATACCTCCAAAGAATAATAATAATAATAATAATAATAATAATAATATTAATAATAATAGAAATAATAAGAATGAAAACAAAGGAAAGAAAGAAAAAAAAGAAAGGAAAGTGTCGGAAAATGAAATCCCTGAAAATCAGTCCCACGATTACGAACACCCACGTCACCTAATCAACTACCTATCTGTTCCATATATCACAGCTCCTGATCACGGCTGTGGTGCACAAATCTTTCCAATCCTACCGCAACCCGTCCCAAGACACCAGTGTTTATGAATGTTGCATACAAGTATTTTGTCCACATCAAGTTTGCCATAAAGCTCTGTGTGTGTGTGTGTGTGTGTGTGTGTGTGTGTGTGTGTGTGTGTGTGTGTGTGTGTGTGTGTGTGTGTGTGTGTGTTCATATTTTTTTATATGTGCGAGGAAGAAGGAACCAAAGACTGGGCCCACAAAACTTTCCTTCCAAGAAAAAAAAAATACAAAGAGCCAAATTCAAGATCTATTCATTTCCAGATTCCTGGGCACACTGCGTTTGAAAGACTGGAGATCATAGGAAGTAGGAATTACAGACAGAGGAAGACAGTTCCAGAGTTGACCTGTTGCATAAATGGACTGGGAGTAACGGTTAACTCTTGCATTAGAGAGCTGGACAGAAAAGGGATGAGACTTTGTTGCTAGAATTGTGCTAAGCGCCCGTCGGAGAGGTGGAGGGATGCAAGTAAACAGTTCAGAGGAGCAGTGACCATTGAATTAGCGATAGATAAGAGATAAAGATGCAACAGTGCAGCAAGAGACAGAGGATGAATGGAGCCAGTAGGAGGAGGAGAGTTGATGAGACGAATAGCCTTTGACTCCACCCTATTGAGAAGACCTGTATCTGGGGAGACTCCCCACACATGAGAGTTGTACTCTAAACAGGGGCGAATAAAACCCGTGTATAAAGTTAACAACTGTCCAGGGGTAAAGAAGACACGGAGTCGGCTTAGCACGCCTAATCTCTTAGAAGCAGATTTTACAAGAGATGCAATATGATCTTTCCAAGATAAGTTGTGTGAAAGAAACCCCAAGCATGTTCAAGGATGATGCAGGATTCAGCTGGATATTATTAAACCTTAGAGGGTACTCCTGTGGAAGATTTTGATGGGTTGACAGGTGTAAAAACCGAGTCTTTGATGCACTAAAAACAACAAAATTATTTTTACCCCAGTCAGATATAAGAGCTAAGTCATACATTAGGTGTGCCATAGCCTCATCCCTTGTTTGCTGAAGTAACTGCTGAGATGGACGTTGGGGAAACCGAATGGAAAGGTGAAGGGTGGAATCATCAGCTTACGAGTGGATAGGATTGGATGTACAGCTTAGAAGGTCAGTGATAAATAAAGGAAGGAGTTGGTGATAGGACAGAGCCCTGAGGAACACCACTGCTGATAGATCTAGGAGAAGAACGATGGCCGTCTACAGCAGCAGCTATAGAACGACCAGAAAGGAAGCTAGCGATGAAGGCACAGATAGAAGGATAGAAACCGTTAGAGGGCAGTTTGGAAATTAAAGATTTATACCAGACTCGATCGAAAGCCTTTGAGATGTCAAGTGCAATGGCAAAGCTTTCGCCAAAGTCCCGAAAGGAGAATGACCAGGAGTTTGAAAGGTAAATGAGAAGATCGCCAGTGGAGCGTCCATAACGGAACCCATACTGACGATCAGAAAGAAGGTTGTGATAGGAAAGATGCTTTAAAATTTTTCTGTTAAGAATAGACTCGAAAACTTTTAAGACACAGGATGTTAAAGCAATTAGACGATAGTCAGAGGGTTGGAAATGGTCACCCTTTTTTGGGACTGGCTGAATGAAAGCAAACTTCCAGCAAGAAGGAAAGGTACAAGTTGAAAGACAAAGGCGAAAGAGTTTATGTAGGCAGGGTGTAAGCACAAAAGCACAGTTCTTAAGGACAACAGGAGGGACCCCAACAGGCCCATCTGCCTTGTCAGTATTGAGGCCAGTGATGGCAGAAAATACATCAGCTGAAGGAATTTTAATGTCAGCCATGAAGAAGTCAGAGGGGGGAAGTGATGGAGGAACAGCACCGGAATCATCTAAGGCGGAAATGGAGGAGACAGTCTGAGCAAAGAGATCTGCTTTATCAGTAGAAGAAATAGCTACAGAGCCATCAGACTAGAAAAGAGGAGGGACGGATAATGAGGTAAAGTTGTTAGAAAGGTTTTTGGCAAGGTGCCAGAAGGAGCGGGAAGAATTCGAGTTGGAGAGTTGAGAGCATTTAGTATGGATGAAATTATTTTTAAAAGAACGAAGAACAGACTTAGCACGATTCTGGGTAGAAACATAAAAAAGATGTGATTTAGGGGTGGGTTGGCTCTGGTACGCTTTATAGGCCCTGTCCTTGTTGTGGACAGCATTAGAACAAGCGTGATTAAATCAAGGCTTTCTTGCATTAGTTAAAGGATATGAGAAAGGAATGTATTCTTCCATGCACGAGAGAATAACCTGCGTAATGTGCACAGCACACACAGATGGTTCCCAGCCATGGAAGCAATAATCATTCCAGGGAAAATCAAAGAGGTACTGCCTAAGGGCCTCCCAATCCGCAGCTCCAAAGTGCCACAGACGACGTTTCTTTGGAGGGTTCACAAGCCATACCGGAGCGATACGACAGGTTAAGGTAATAAGGTTATGATCGGAGGAGCCAAAATGAGAGAAAAGATTAATAACAGTGTAAGCAGAAGGATTAGTTGTAAGGAAAAGGTCAAGTATGTTGGAGCTCTCTCCAAGGCAGTCAGGGATACAGGCAGGGTGGTGTACAAGCTGCTTTAAGTCATTATGGATAGAAAAGATGTAGGCTTGTTCACCAGGTGGATCAGTGAAAGGAGAGGACAGCCAAAGGTGGTGGTGAACATTGAAATCTCCTAAAATGGAGATTTCAGACAAAGGAGAAATGGATAAAATGTGTTCCATCGTAGAAGTAAGATAGTCGATGAATTTTTGATAGTCAGTAGAATTAATAGGGGATAAGTAAACAGTGCAGATATATTTAGTTAGAGAATGACAGGAAAGCCGAAGCCATAATATACACAACAGCCACGTTTGGCTTTGAAATGAGTATAGAGAAAGTAGGAGGAAACACGAAAGGGTTTGCTGTCAGTTGCCTCAGACAGCTGAGTCTCTGTCAAGAAAAGAAGGTGAGGTTTAGTGGAGGAAAGGTGGTGTTCGACAGAGAGATAGTTAGAGGAAAGGCCAAGAATGTTGCAGAAATGAACAAGTGAGTCAGAGAGTGGTTCCAGGCCTCTCTCTGAGTCGTCACAGGGAGAGGGGCTGATGGTGGGGGAATTTATGGTCCCCCCCCACACTTGGGAACTCCGAGGCCTGATTTTCTGATGCCGCCATTTTACTTTTAATTTTGAAAAGGAAGTGTAGTGTGTACTGTGCATGTAGTTTTGTGTTGATAGTTAGAGAAACTTGTACTGGAAAGCATGCTGGCCTACTCTCTATGTTAATGAGACACTGAAAAAGTTCAGCAAAGGGGGATGGTCAGGAACTAGTCCTGAGGGCTGATGAAAGGGGAGCTCCAGCTCTCCTTATTATCAGCTTTCCATCCACCTTGGGAGTACTGCCCTGCTCGACTGGTGTTACAGTCTATTCCTACCAGGGATAATGTGGTGAGACGTGGTATGACAGAATCACTGGAGTAAATATTAGACACATTGATAAAGCAACAGCAACAAAACCTGGGTCGATCGTCTTTCACGCTTTCACTCCAACCCAACACCCGAAGATGTCTTCCCAAACGTGCACCTCCATTTACATAATGTCTCTTAGTTTCCCACAGTCTGCTTGCTCCCGCGCTCGTTTCTGCGCGCGCGCGTGCGTGCGTGCGTGCGTGCGTGTGTGTGTGTGTGTATGTGTGTGTGTGTGTGTGTGTGTGTGTGTGTGTGTGTGTGTTTCCACATGTGAGAAAAAAGACATTTTTCGGTTTTCCATGCTAATACGGGAACACTGAGAACAGAGAGTTGGGGAAATGAGCACTTCACGTGTCATATGAAAGCTCAGCATACAGTATTGTTGCTCACTCAGGGTAAAGCTTATAGAAGTACAAAAGTAGAGCGTCGAGTATTCCACCAGCGGCAAGGCATTTACGCCAATATAGCAGCAGTAATACCTGTGTGAGCACCTCTGCATACGTTACAGGATGCCCCTCACCTGGCAGTATGTGCCTGTGGCTTCTCAGATACATATATAAATTCTGTAGGACTGTAAACTTGCTACTCTTATCTGGTGTCTCTGCACGAATCTTGTTGTATGGTTACCTGTTATGTAGGTGTTATTTGCATATTATTTTTTGATAAATATTAAAGACCAGCTCCGTGAAATAAAGGTGAAAATTAAAATGAGTTACTTAGATTGATGGAACTGATAACCTTCTCTCCAGGCTTACGATGTGAAGGATTTAACGTGAAGATATGAGGCACTTAAGGCTGTGCTGGGGACGAAGGTGGCAAGATACATGAATTTCACGCATCAAATCAAATGAAAGTTTGTCGTTTGGATGATAAATGTCTTTAGTTTGTACTGAGCTTACAGTAGTATCAGAGAGAGAGAGAGAGAGAGAGAGAGAGAGAGAGAGAGAGCGACTGATGATAATGCTATGGAAAGGAGGCGAGGTAAATGTTATAAGTGTTCAGTAAAATAAAAATCTAGGGACGGGGAGAAGACTATGGGGGAGCTATGGTGACGGTGGCGGGGGTGGAGGGGTGGGGGAGGGGAAGTAATCAGCATAGGGGAGGAGGAAGTGAAAGAACAGAGAGGAGGAACATGAATCAAGATACAAATAGATGGGTAGGGTGAAAAATATTGAAAAGTTTGATTATGTAGCCTGTTGTCCTAAAAAATTACTCTCTGTCTCTGTCTCTCTGTCTGCCTTTGTCTGTCTGTCTCTCTCTGTCTCTGTCTCTGTCTGTCTGTCTGTCTGTCTCTCTCTCTCTCTCTCTCTCTCTCACACACACACACACACACACACACACACACACACCATATATATATATATATATATATATATATATATATATATATATATATATATATATATATATATATATATATATTGCAGATAATTTGGCCGTATTCGCTAACAGTACATTAGATTTGTTAGAACTGACGCTATGATGTTTTTCTGCACAGTGTACATGGAGTAAGAGACTATTTCGCTTCCAATCAGGTTTATGATATCCAGTGTCGGCCATGTTGTTTTGATGAATATATCTATATCTATATCTATATCTATCTATCTATCTATCTATCTATATCTATATCTATATCTATATATCTATCTATCTATCTATCTATCTATCTATCTATCTATCTATATATATATATATATATATATATATACAGTATATGGTGCTATGAAAGGTAAAAACATGAGAAATGGAGATCAGGATTGCGTTGGTAATGAATGGTGAAGGATGGACTATCTCAATCCTGATGTATGCAGATGATGCAGTGCTGCTTTCAAGTACCAGACAAAGGCTTGGTAGGCTAGTGCAGAGTTTTGTAGACGTCTGTGAGCGCAGTGCCTTGAAGGTAAATGTAGATGAGAGTAAAGTGATGCTTGTTAGGAGAGAATGTGATTCCCAGTGTGATATTATGGTGAACTGTTCGGAGAGAATGTGATTCCCAATGTGATATTATGGTGAATGGAAAGAGTCTTGAATTTGTGAGAGAGTTTAAGTACTTGGGTGCAGTGTTGAACACCCAGTTACTTATACCGTCTCTCCAGTATGCTGTAGCTGTGTGGAAATCTCACTTTACTAAACAGTCAGCAAAAAAGAAAACAGTTACACATGTATAATGCGATGGGTGCCGTGTCTGGCGGAAATGGGATGCGAGGCAATGCTAAAGACTCTTAAAGCGCCCAAACTGCACTGCCTGAAAGAAGAAATAGAGGAGATTTTATGTATATCTTCAAGTACACTATGGAGTGTGAATTTAAAGACAGTAGACCTGCTTCCCGCCAATGGAAAAAACAAGAGCACATCACTGAAAGTTATACAAAAAAAAAAGAAAAGAAAATTTTGCATTCCAAATAGTCATTGATGACTGGAACAGTTCTTAAGTATTTGGTAAATGCACAGGGTATACATGTAAATATAAATGTATACATGTAAATTTACATCCACACACGTAAATATGACCAATACATGGCTGACGGGGTACTACTAGCACAGTCTCTCTCTGTCAGGGTTGGAAATAATCCCTGATTAAAATAAAATAAAAATCAATTTTCTTAATCTAAATCGGATTTTTATGATACAAATAATTTTTTTTCACTTTTATGAAGACATTTGCTTGTACTGAACCTTTGCCAATGTTAAGTAAACCATATTTTGGTATCAATTTTGGGAATCCTAACAAAAGAGTACCATACTGGGTCTTTTCCTCCCATTTGCTGCAGAGCGTCCATTAGGCATGATTACACATCAAAGGTCAAATAAACAAACATACAAACTTACAAAATAATAATGTGAATGGGAAGTGGGAGTAAGCAAATGCACCAGAGGCCAGCACTCCTTGGTATGGGGGAGGTTACTCATGCTGCTGCATCACTGTGTGTCAGATACTGGTGAAAGTTGTTAACCTGTCTTTCATATTGTCAAATATGGATCATATTTATTAGGCTGAATCATGTTACTGCGTATTCAAAGAAGAGTTGAGCTCATATGCCAACACTAAACATAATTGCATTTATTGTTATTTTCAACAAAAGATCCTTCTTTCCTGTGTAACTTTTGAATACTGTATTTGCCTTGTGACAGAAGGTAGTTGTTCACTAGTGCATGACTTGATACAGGATCCGTACTAGACGGGTACAGGACATGCAGACTTGATGGATCTGTACAATACACATCGATCACACTCTCTATCTTCTTCCTTTTTACTGTATTTGTTTAAAAATCCATTTTGATTTAAATCATGATTTTCACACTCTGATTAAAATCGATTTAAATCACATGATTTAAATTATTTGATTTTGATCAAAACAATCCTGTTCCCTATAGAGCACTGTTGGGTAATTACACACACACACACACACACACACACACATATCTTTGGAGTACCCCTTTTAATATATCTGCGTGTTTATTAATTAATAGACTGTTCAGACGGTTCCTCCACACACTCAGTTCACTGATCCACCTGGTAAACAAGCCTACATCTTTTCTATCCCTGATGACCTAGAGCTTGTACAACACCCTACCCGTTCCAACACACCCGACCGTTTCCTTACAAATAATCCTTCTGCTTATTCTGTTAATCCTCTCTCTCAATTGGGCTCCTCTGATCACAACCTTATCACCTTAACCTGTCCAATCGTTCCATTAAGGCTTGTGGACCTCCTAAGAAGAGGTGGCTTTGGCACTTTGGAGCTGCTGATAGGGAAGCCATCAGGCAGCACTGATCTGATTTTCCCTGGAATGATTATTGCATCCATGGCCAAGAGCCATCTGAGTGTGCCTTGTGCATTTCAGAGGTTATCTTGTCGAGCATGGAAGCATACATTCCTTTCTCTTTTCCTGTGACTAACTCAAAAAAAAAAAAAAAAAAAAAGGTTCAATCACGCTTGTTCTAATGCCGTCCACAACAAGGAGAGGGCCGTCAAAAGGTACCGGAGTCAATCCACCCCTGAATCTTATCTCTTTTATGTTTCTGCCCTGAGTCGTGCTACATCTACTGTTTGCTCTGCTAAAAATAATTTCATTTGTATTAAATGCTCTGAACACTCTGACTCAGATTCTTCCTACTCCTTCTGGCACCTTGCTAAAAACATTTCTAACAATTTGGCTTTTTATTTTCTTGTTATGTTTTTTATTGGAGGGAACAATGTTCGAGCTTCTAGCCCTTGACAACTTTCTTGCATAATATAAATCGTAATTTTATTCAATAGCATCAGATGGCACCATATGAACATTAACACCCATTTTCTCTGTTGTGGTACATCAGGGATAAAACAGTAAGATGTGGTATGACAGAATCACTGGAATATATATTAGATAATGATGAAGCAAGAGCAGCGAAATCTTCGTTGACCGACTTTCACGCTTTAACTTCAACCCGACACTCCAAGGTGTCTTCCCAAACGTGCCCTTCCATTTACATAATGTCTCTTCCCTTAGTTTCCCACAGTCTTCTTGCTCTCCCCCCCCCCTTCCGCGCGTGAGTGTGTGTGTGTGTGTGTGTGTGTGTGTGTGTGTGTGCGGTTCCATCAGTGAGGAAAAACACAGATATTTTTCCTTTGTCCATGCGAATACGGGTACACTGGGAACAGAGATGAGAAATGAGCACTTTACGTGTCGTTTGAAAAGCTGATCATACACTATTGTTGCTCACACAGGGTAAAGCTTATACCCATACAACAGTAATGCATCGAATATTCCACCAGCGGCAAGGCATTTACGCCAGTATAGCAGCAGTAATACCTGTGTGAGCACCTCTGCATACGTTACAGGATGCCCCTCACCTGGCAGTATGTGGCTGCGGCTCCTCAAATACATATATAAATTCTGTCGGACTGTAAACTTTCTTCTGGTTGTCTCGCACGAATCTTGTTTTAAGATTACTTGCTTTTTAGGTGTTATTTGCATATTACTTTTTGATAATTATTAAAGATCAGCTCCGTGAAATAGAGGTGAAAATTAAGGTGAGTTCCCTAGATTGATGGAACTTATAACCTCCTCTCCAGGCTTAGGATGTGAAAGATTTAACGTGAAGATATGAGGCATTTAGGCTGTGCTGGGGACGAAGGTGGCAAGATACATGAATTTCATACATCAAATCAGATGAAAGTTTGTCGTTTGGATGATGAATGTCTTTAGTTTGCACTGAGTATAATATCGGTGAGTGAGAGAGAGAGAGAGAGAGAGAGAGAGAGAGAGAGAGAGAGAGAGTTACTGATGATAATGCCGAGGAGAAGAGTCGAGGTAAATGTTACAAGTGTGCAGTAAAATAAAGAGCTGGGGACGGAGAGAAGATTCTGGGGGTGCTATGGTGGCGGTGGCGGGGGTGGAGGGGTGGGGGAGGGGAGTAATGCTAGGAGGGGGAAGGGAAAGTAATCAGCAACGAGGAGGAGGAAGTGAAGGAACAATCAGAGAGGAGGAACATGAATCAAAATACGAGTAGATGGGAAGGGTGAAAAATATTGAAAATCTGAATATGTAGTCTGTTGCCCTAAAAAAGTGCTCTCTCTCAAACACACGCACGCACACACACACACACACACACACACACACACTCTCTCTCTCAAACACACACACACACACACACACACACACACACACACACACACACACACACACATTACTAGCTCGTTTTACTCTGCTTCTTTTTCGCTCACTCTCGGTCATCCCCGTGAGGTTATTGTCCGGAAATGTGAGAGGCAATAACAGTCAAGAGGAAGAGGTGAAGGCGGTGAGACGCACGTAACTGATCTGAGAGAGAGAGAGAGAGAGAGAGAGAGAGAGAGAGAGAGAGAGAGAGAGAGATTTCATTTGCAGACAGAACAAAGGAAGAGTATAATCTCTCATAGGGGATTTCGTGGATAATAGTTGCTTTTCCTGGAGGTCTTTGTGTTACTTTTCAATATATAGTAACTCAAATCATATTAAGTGCTTTTTGGCTGCTGATTGATTCACCTTACTTCTGGTCAGTGAAAGAGTTTATTTCACATTCCAGCAATCACTCTTACATTTAATATTGTCCTAATTCCTTATCTTCTTTCCGTCCCTCTATTGTTAATATTTTTTGCATATTTACAGATCTGTATATATACTAGATCACCGTTCCATTATCCCTTCCTGTCCCAGTTACGAATCTTACATCCCAGCATATCGGTCTGACCTATTGGTTCCATTCCAAGCCATCCTCAGACCAACAAGCACAAGAATGTATTGTACGTTCCTCAATATTATACTTCAGCTTAACCAGAGGTCTGTTTTTTCTCCTCCTTCAGTTCCATGCTTTTTCTCACTTACTTGTAGGTCTCTTTTGATGTTCTTCCCACATTTCATCTGTGATAACGATTTCTTCCAGCGAAATATGATCAAAGACTAGATGTGAGGGGAAGGTGAGAGTTGGTGCTGGAATATTCCCACCTTTTCCTTTCCTTTTTGCTGATTCGTTGAATGTCCAACTCGTCTCGCTGAGCCTTTGTGTTCTTTTTCTTCCCTCTTATACTGATGAATTTCCAGTCCATCGTGTTCCACTTCATCTTCCAGTACGTACAAAAATCCTGTTGATTGTTACAGCTGATATTTTCTTTTCTTTCCGCGGGAAAATGTTTTCTTACGTTATTTTGCATGACTTACATTCATTAAATTAAGGATATTTTTCTGATACGTATGCAGTCATTCAATGCATCTTAATTCACCCTCAGGCACGTAGTTCCTGGCATCATCCTTCCTACTAATTCATGGTGTGTCTCTGTTTTCCTTACTCTAATAAGAATGAGACAAAACGAAGACCTTAGTGATGATGCTTGAGCCCTGTTGCATCTAGCTCCCTTCCTGCCCTGCTGTGTGTGTGTGTGTGTGTGTGTGTGTGTGTGTGTGTGTGTGTGTGTGTGTGTGTGTGTGTGTGTGTGTGTGTGTGTGTTCTTACCTACCTAATTGTTCTTACCTAATTGTATCTTTACAGGAATGAGTCAAGCTCGTACTGTCCCGTGTCTTAAACCATATTTATCGTACATATCCTTAAATTTGTGAATTGTTTTGGCACACACTATTTCATTCGGTAGTGCATTCCATTGATCAATTGCTCTGTTTAGGAAACTGAATTTCCTTACGTTTTTATCACCTCTCTTCTTATGCAGTTTTTTGCAGTGTCCTCTTGCTGATGCTTCTCCATATGTTAAGTAATCATTTATGTCTATTTTCTCCTTCCCTGATATGCACTTATATAGCATTATCATGTCACCTCTTTTCCTTCTCTCCTGTAGTGTTGGTAGATTCAGTTTATTTAGTCTTTCTTAGTAGCTTAGGTCCCTTAAGCTTGGTATCCATCTTGTAGCGGCCCTTTGAACTTTTTCAATCTTGTCTATGTGCTTTTTGAGATGAGGACTCCAGACTACTGATGCATATTCCAGGGTTGGTCTAATGAATGATGTTATTATCCTTCTTAGCATGTCTTCATTTATGTATGTGAATGCTATTCTCATATTTGCAAGCAGTGTATACATGTTCCGTACCTTCTCGCTGATGTGGTCAGCCGGAGATAGTCTGTTATTGATAATCACACCTAGGTCTTTCTCTCTTTCTGATGTGTATAGGGTTTTATTTCCTAACTTATAATCCCAATCAGGTCTTTTTCCACTTTTACCAAACTTGATTACATGACACTTGTCCGCATTGAATTCCATTTGCCATGTACTACTCCATTCATGAAGTTTATTTAATTCTTCTTGTAGCTCTTTACAGGAGTCTGTGTTAGTAATTCTCCTTTGTATTTTTGCATCATCTGCAAACATATTCAGATAGCTCTCATTTCCAGTGTTACTGTTTATATCATTTATATACACTAAAAACATGATTGGTGCCAGCACTGAACCCTGTGGTACTCCACTAGTCACTTCTTTCCATGATGAGTAGTTTCCTCTTAGTACTGTTCTCATTTCTCTTTTTATGAGAAAGTCTTGCATCCAACAAAACAGTTTGCCTCGAATTCCTCCTTGATGGTACAGTTTCCATAAAAGTCTTTGGTGTGGTACTGTGTCAAAAGCTTTCTTGAAATCTAAATAGATACTGTCCACCTATCCTTCCCTTTCCTTTATTGTGTTTGTTACTCTGCCATAGTAGCTCAACAGATTAGTAACACATGATTTTCCTTTTCTGAAACCAAACTGTCTTTCTGTTATCATACTGTGTTCTTCTAGATGATTTACCCAAGCTTTTCTTATAGGCTTTTCTAATACCTTGCTTACAACACTGGTCAGTGATACTGGTCGGTAGTTGAGTGGATTTTGTCTATTTCCTTTCTTGAATAAGGGGACAATATTTGCTTTTTTCCAAGTATCAGGTAGTTTACCTTGACCCAAGGATTTCTTGAAAATTAAAAATAATGGTTTACTTAACTCCTTTGCACATTCTCGTAGTACCCAACATGAAATTTCATCAGGACCACTTGCTTTTCCTCTGTCTAATCTACTTAACTCCTCCTGTATTACTTTTTCTGCTATTTGTATATCTGGTAGTATGTGTGGACATGCATGTTCCACATAGTCCCTCACAAAATTTTTTTCTTCTGTAGAAACTAATTGGAAATTCTTATTTAGTGCTTCACAAATATCTTTCTCTTGTGTATAAGTGATTCCCTTGTCCGCAATTGATTGTATTATATCTTTTACTTTGGTTTTGCTTCTGATATAGCTGTAAAACAGCTTTGGTTGATCACTACTTTTATTTATTATATCCTCCTCAAACTGTTTTGGGGCTTCCCTCCTTATTCTTGTATAATCGTTTCTTGCCTGTTTGTAATTATTATACGCCCTTTCACTATTATGTCTTCTGTATCTATTCCACAACAAATCTCTTCTTTCTTTTGATTTTTTACATTCTGTATTGAACCATTTCTGTATTTTCTTATCTGCTTCTTTGTGCTGTGGGATGTACTTCTGGACTCCTATTTCATAAAATTCACAGAATTTTTTATATACAGCATTTAAATCTTGTCCTCTAAGCTCATTTTCCCAATCAACTTCTAAGAAATACTTCTTTAGGTCTTGATAATTTCCCTTTTTATAGTTTAGGCTCTTTTTGTAACTGTCATTGCTGTTTACTATGTCATATGCTATCCTGATGTTATAATTTAGTACTGCATGATCGCTTTTGCCGAGTGGGGGGTGATATATTAAACTGTCAATATCATTTTCTTGCCTAGTAAATATTAGATCTAGCACTGAAGGTACATCAAGTCCTCTTTTTCTGGTGGTTTCCCTCACATGTTGCGTTAGGAAGAACTCTTGTACGAGATCCAGGAGCTTTTGGTCCCAACTGCTTTCTTGGCTAATTATATCTAGTGTATTCCAATTTATATTTGTATTGAAATCCCCAGTTATTATAATTCTTTCTGATTTCTCTTCCATTTTATATAGTAATGATCTTAAACTCTGAATTGTACTCTCTGCCAGGTCCTCATATTCATCTCTTTCCCATGTGTTTGATCTGGGTGGCATGTACAAATTGGCTACAATTACTTTACCTTCAGATGTGTTGATCTCTACTGCAATCAGTTCTACTTGTGATGGAATAGCTAGTTTTATTTCATTGACTTTTAGATTTTTCTTAGTTAATATTATAATTCCTCCTCCTTTTTTTTAAATTTCTGTCTCTTCTCTATATTTTGTATTCATCTAAGTTTAGTATGTCATTGGATATCCTTGGTGTTAATTTTGTTTCAGTTAGGCATATTATTTGTGGTTCCTTTTCTCTGACATAATCATTCATCTCTAGTAATTTAGATACCATTCCATCCACATTTGAGTACATCAACTTTATCATCTTGTTTATATACTTGTCATGACATGGTTCTACTACCTTCCTCCTTTTTATTCCATCCTGTGTGTGTGTGTGTGTGTGTGTGTGTGTGTGTGTGTGTGTGTGTGTGTGTGTGTGTGTGTGTGTGTGTCATACGTCATGCATGTGTACCCAACCCACATCCACAACCAACACTTAGGTATAGTAAATGATCCCTGGGAGGAATACTTGTGTTAATGTTCAAAGATTTATAAAAGGTCTTTACTTTTATCACTGAAACTCAGTAGAGAGGGTGAAGATCAGTTCTTGACAGGTTAATTACATGACCAGATATGTCCACTGTTAAATGATGCATCTCAGTAGACGGGATAGGAATCAAGAAATGTAATTCATCAGCTCCACACACACACACACACACACACACACACACACACACACACACACACACACACACACACACTTTTCGCACTTCTCGTTTTTTCCACTATCCTGCCCTCAGTATACTGAAGAGAAGTTGCTAACAAATACTTAGCCCGAACAGAAAATTGTATTTTTAATCTCCGTCCTCTGGACAGACTGCCACTGTTGCAACTTATCTGTTTATCTTTCCATTACTAAAACTTCCTACAACAGTAATAAAGCAAATTCTATATAATCAGGACAGTATACTGTAATATCCAGTACAGTGAGTGCAATGTGTGATCTCGTTTATTCCTTCCCTTGTTTCTTCCTACATCCTCTTCCTTCCCTCCCTCTTCATTCTGTTTTATCGGTTCATCCTTCAGCTCAGCTTCTGTTTCTCTCACCCCTTTCCTCATTTTGTATTCCTCAATCCCAGGAGTTCTCTTCCTATTGAATATCACAGTATATTTGTTCCTTTCCAATTTCCTTTTACTATATTTCCTTGGTTAATTCACAGTCTCTCTCTCTCTCTCTCTCTAGCCTAATTGTCTTCATCCATACATTTGCTCGTATTACTTTTCGTGCTTAATCCCGTGCTTAATTCCGTCTTTTCATTCGACTCTTTCCTCCTGATCTGCCCTCCCCCCCCCCTCCTTACTTCTTCATCTTATCCAACACTTCCTTGGCCTTTCATTCTTTCATCTTGGTTTTCTTGTATATTTTTACGCTAAAATCCACATCTCCCTTCAGTCTGTTCTCTGTCATTCTCCCTCATGCTATTTCAACTTTTGGTTTCTTGTACAGTACAGAACTGGTGTTCTACATTTGAAACTTGTTTTTTCCTCTTTTTTTTTTTTTTCATCTCGTTATCTCATTCTTTTTTTTTTTTTTACTCAATCGCACGTCCTTATCCTAAGCCTACGTCCAGTCTTTCTGCCCCCTCTACTTCCTCAACCTCCCACCTCTTTCATCATTCATCTTTCATTGTCCCACTAATACTTCTTAATATCTTCTGCGTGTTATGGTATCCTCCTCTCCCTCCCACTTCTCAGTTATACCCCTACCTTCCTGTGTATCACTCTTCCTTCTGTCCCCTGACTCATGTCATCTGCCTTTTTCTTCTAGGCTAATTTTCTCTAAGTTTTCTTACGCCACGACTCCCATTGTTTTCTATTCTTTCCCTCCAGCTTATGGTATGCCCATGATTGTCTCACCTCTTCTTCCCTCAAGCTCTGATCCTCATCCCTCACCATGTTTCCTCTTTGGTTTGTAAATTTTCCCATCTTGCCTGATCAACCACTCATTTGTTTTGTCCTCCTCTACTTCTTCCTGTTCCTAACCCCACCACCTCGCCTTCAGATATTCCTTCTGCATCTGCCACACCTCTTCTCTCCCGTATCATTCGTCACCGCTTATTCACCAATCTCTCTGTCCTTGTTTGTACTATTGTTCTAGACGGCGCCCCTACAGCATACACTCCCTCAGCACCAGCGATGGAGTGTGTGGCAGGACGCTTTGGCTACACTGACACACTTCCTCAGCACCAGCACTGGGCTGGGTGGTAGAGCGCTGTGGCTACGATGATGCACTCCCTCAGCACCAGCACTGAGGTGGGTGGTCGAGCGCTATGGCTACACTGACACACTCCCTCAGCACCAGCGATGGAGTGTGTGGCAGGACGCTTTGGCTACACTGACACACTTCCTCAGCACCAGCACTGGGCTGGGTGGTCGAGCGCTGTGGCTACGATGACGCACTCCCTCAGCACCAGCACTGAGGTGGGTGGTCGAGCGCTGTGGCTACACTGACACACTCCCTCAGCACCAGCACTGAGGTGGGTGGTCGAGCGCTGTGGCTACACTGACACACTCCCTCAGCACCAGCACTGAGCTGGGTGGTCGAGCGCTGTGGCTACACTGATACACAAGGCTCGATGAATGCACCGAAATGACATCAACGAGACAAACTATATAACATACTTTAATCTACATGAATCTCGCCCGCAGAATGATTCTGTGATAAGGACCCAGTTTGAGAGCACGAAGACAGCTGCGACGATAGGGAGTGGGACAGCTTGACATCTTCCTAGTGAACAGTTAAAATAATTTGTTTCCAGTTTATCAGCCATTCCATACGTCGCCAAGGATGTGAAGTGGATATGAGTGTACAAGAGTGTATGACAGTGAGGTGGTTGAGAGGGGAATGAGAGGGACACAGAGAACAAGGAAGAGTCTTACTGCTTTCCTATCCTTGACTCAGAGTCACGGTATAGTTTCGGTAGTAATATCCTACCCTTTAACCAACTGCCTCGAAAGGAGCAATAGGTCTGTTGCTGTTTGCTTTCCTTTTTCTCCTTTGTATTCCTTTAACGGGGAGGGATAAGGTAGGAGACTGCGTATGGTAGGTTGTGTTGTGGGAAGAGGGGTCGTTACTGAGTAAGGGTATAAATGCCTGAAGAACATTTTGTCAAGGCCACCCATCGGACGGTGGTGAGCCAAGCAGAGTCAATCAATAGATTGGTAGAATAAAAGTGTATACTACCCACACATCATTATTCACGGGAGAAACTAGCAGCATTCCAGAAAAATTTAAAAATGTATTTTGTATTTTGTTCACTTCAGAGGTTCCTGGATGTTGGCAAGGGACAACAGCCGAATCATAGTCAGCAACATTTATCATCGGATATATTGAGCTATGTGACTGTAAGCTGAACGAACGAACAAAGAAACAACCAGTGACCATTACAGTAACGTCCTTCCTTCACAGGGTGGAATAAAAAATGAAGATGGGAAAACTGCCAGCCTTTCCGACAAGCCAGATAAACTACATTCCTGCCCCTCCATTTTTTTCCTACCTGGTGCTCTCCCTCATTCCATCTCCCGGATGCCTTTCCGGCGGGGTTGGTCTAACATTTATTTTCCAGGAACCGGTAGATTAAACATGCCTCGGTGGCAGCAGTGATTTACACTGGTATTCTTTATTATACATTCCCATCTTAATTTCCTCTCTTAGATCGATGAATTATATGTGAATGGCTTATGTGCTTCAGGATTTTACTTCCAGCTGGAATAATATATTCTGCAGCTCACTGCCTTCCATTAAATACAGTACTTTTCCTTTAATGCAGGTGATTATATACTCTTAAGAATAAAGTGCAAACACGCAATAAATGCTAGTTTAAGGTCGAGATGCCGAGAGGTTAAGGCGTAGGACTGCTACTCCAATCTGCTATGATTGCGGAGTGTTTAATCGAGGTTTTCCATCATATGCTGTCACCAAGAAGTGTAGGATGGTTATCTACCCATAAATGTAATAGGCTATGAAATAGCTGTCTTCCTTGTTCTTTATACCTGGCCTGGGCAAATTTCTTCAGCCCGATAACTTTTATTTTACTGAAATAATACTGGAAATAAGTTATCTGAGAGGAACATTTGTAGTTCCACGGAGAGACAGGCAAGTAATTGAGAAAGGAAAAGGAGCGTTGTGGTGTTGATGTGGTTGTGATTGAAGGCGTTAAGCGAAATACTAAGATGGTTTGATCATGTGGACAGGATGGAGAACGAGAGACTGACAAGAGGAGTGTTTATGAGTGAGATGGAAGTGGTTGAGGGAGGGGGAGATCGAGGATGGGATGGATGGATGGAAATGTGAGATTAAAAGAGAGAGAGGGGGGGTGAGTTGGAGGGAGGGCAACCAATTGGTTGAGGACAGGAAGACATTGAGGCGATTTACTTGTGGCCATCCCTTAAGGGAGTAAGTCCTGGGTGTTAAGAGAAGGTGACAGGAATAAAAGCTGTCAGGATGCCAAGGGCATTTACAATTACATTTGAGCCTTTTTTTTATTTATTTTTTTGTTAACCTTTCCACACACACACACACACACACACACACACACACACACACAGTGGTAGCGTTCTCGCTTGCCATCTGGTAGACTGGAGTTCGCGCCCCGCTCAGGTTGCGAAAAGTTTCACTGACGAAGTGGGTGGTTACTGTCCCCCTTGAGCAAGGGGACGGGTGTGTGCATGTGTGAAGGTCACAGCCTTGCCCTTAGATCGGACTACATGAGCTCTCAACTAC
Organism: Coenobita brevimanus; assembly: GCF_032717465.1. Lineage (NCBI taxonomy): Eukaryota > Metazoa > Arthropoda > Malacostraca > Decapoda > Coenobitidae > Coenobita > Coenobita brevimanus. Next base: position 14,401,294 of record NC_136959.1, read on the forward strand.
CTTCCGGGAGGGTAAAGGCTGACGATCATGATCATCAAGTGAGCGTGACCGACCCGGTGAATTACACACACACACACACACACACACACACACACACACACACACACACACACACACACACACACACACACACACACACACACTAACCATTGTCATCTAGTTTGTCTGCAGATGACCCATTTCGACTACTTCCACTTTCTGAGATTGGCCACTCTCACTCTTTTCATACTGAGGAATCTTTAAATACCTTGACTGATTGTAAAGCCGACAGATGTTAAATTTTTAAGTAAGAGAATGAAATGGCAAATGCGGGACACGCTAGAGGCAGGAGACACAAGATGCAGGGCACACTAGATGCAGGACACACTAGCTGCAGGACACACAAAATGCAAGGCACACTAGATACAGGATTCTCTAGATGCAGGATGCACCAGATGAAGGACATTAGATATGGGACACACTAAAAGAAGGACGCACCAGATGAAGGACATACAAGATGCAGGACACACTAGATGCAAGACAAACTAGATGCAGGACACACCAGATCCAGGTTACACTACATGCAGGGCACATTAGATGCAGGAAACAATGCAGGACACACTAACTGCAGGATACACAAGACGCAGAGCACACTACATGTAGGACACACGAGATGCAAGATAGTCTAGATGCAGGACACACTAGGTGAAGGACACACTAGATTCAGTGTAAACTAGATGCAGAACACTCTAGGTGAAGGACAAATTAGATGCAGGACACATTAGTTGCAGGACACACTTGTTGCAGAACACACTTGTTGCCGGACACATTAGATGCAGGACACACTAAATGCACGACACTAGATCCAGGACACATGAGATGCAAGACACAATACATGCAGAGCACACTACAGTTGATGCCAGACACACTAGGTGCAGGACACACTGGATACAAGACACACTGGATACAGGGCACTACATGCAGGACACTCATGATACGACCAAGCAGAACAAAGACTGAATAGGAAGGAATAGGGAGAATGGGAAGGAGGAGAAGGAGGGGAGGAGAGGAAACATACAGGCTAGAGTTGGGAGTAAGGAGATAAAAGGAAGAGTAGGAGATCGTGGATGAAGGAATGATAATATATAAAGAATAGAAGAGTGAGGAGGTAGCTGGGGGAAGGGATGCAGTGGGAGAAGAAACTAACCATATTAACATTCAGAATAATAGCAGTCAGGGAAGATTAGTGGCAGAATTTTGGAGTTTTATATACAATAGGCCAACTGGGAGGCTTACTTTAGAGTGAAGATTGCTTTAGAGTGACTGGTAAAACTAAAAGGGAGGGAGAAACAGTGGATATAACAAACTGGGATAATGAACAAATCTATAAAGATGGCACAGAGTACTAAAAGTCATGGAGAAACAGCGAGAGACAGCAAATGGGGATAATGAATGAATATAGCAGGAAAGACACAAGAAAGATAACGTAAAACAAGCAGTGCAGATGTGCTTTCCCACTACACAACAGGTGACTATGAAACCTTGAGGCTCAAAGCAAATACAAATAATACTTTGGGTGGCCCTAAGCTGTCTGGAAATAATACTGGTTTTCTCTGGAAACTTCCTCTGTCCTCCTTAACCCATGAAGAAATAGTAAGCCTTGTCCAAATCCTTGGGCACGCTATGGAGTGGGAAAAAAGAATGAAACAGAGAGCTAAACAATAAGGCAGAATACAGACAACAGAAATGGCAAAAACAGAAAACAAGAGAACAAAAAAGAGGGAAGTAAGGAGAAAGACAGAAAAACAGTACAGACTGAAAAATGGGAGGCTAGGGAAAGAGGAGAGAAAGAATAGCAGTAAAATAAATGGGGTATAATACTAATGACACTTCAATATTGCTTCAAACATTATTTATTTATAGAAGTATCTTTCTATGGCTGCAACAGGTTTCTTCAAGGGTACCGTATATTTCTCTGTATGTTATTGTGAAGGCATTAATTTTCATTGCATATTAAAATATATATTATGGCATTCACTCCAATCTCCAGTCCATTTCATTGTATATGAATTTGTTACATTTCTACATTCTTAAAATGTGTTTCAGTACTTACGACCCTACGACAAGTCTTAGTTTCTTTCTACTGCTTCCTCCTTCCTCCCATCGTCTCTCTGTCTCTGTCTCTGTCTGTCTGTCTGTCTGTCTGTCTGTCTGTCTCTGTCTGTCTGTCTGTCTGTCTGTCTGTCTGTCTCTCTCTCTCTCTCTCTCTCTCTCTCTCTCTCCATAACTAACCACCTCATTGGAATTTGTCTTATCCCTGAGTCGGTAACACTGTGCTATTATTCATCCTGAGACTTGAGCTGCCTTTGAATCATAGGAAGGGGTGGGGATTTAAGGGGATGCATTAGGCTGAGATCAGTATTCCCCTGGTTCAGTACAAACATCCCTCCAATTAGTCGTTCCAGTTTCGCCGCTATTATCCATAACTATTTATAAAAAGACATTTACCCCATCGTTTTGTCTCTCACCGCTCAACTTCATCACACCATCCTCATCTCCCACACCTCTCCCTCCTTTCACCCACACCCTTCTCCTCTCACTCCCATCCATCTCCTCTCCCACACCCATCTCTCCTCTCACCCACATCCCTCTCCTCTCACCCTAAACACTTCCTTTTCTCCCACACCCATAGTCATTCCTCTCCACCTATCGTCTTCCCTTACACTCCTTTCCTTCGTTTCTCATCTCTCCTCATTCTCCCCAACACCTTTTTGCTCTTCTCTCCCCACTGTTGCTTGTTTATTCTCCGGTTTCTCCCTTTACTACTCTCCCCTCTCTTTATATCAGCCATTTTGTCACGCAGCTAAGTAACAACCAAGGAGAGGATGGGTCAGAGGGTAGATGATTGTACCTTGAGCCTTGTGCTAGGAATGATGGGGACCCGTATCAGGATAATGGACCTGTGTGGTGGAAAGAGGTGGGGAAGGAGGGGACAGAGGGATGATGGGAAGGTAATGGATCATGTGTGAGAGATGGGAGACGTTTGAAAAAGAGGGATGAGGAGGGTTGTCAAGGAAATGAGTACTTAGGAAGGAGGTGATCTATGTGGGAGGAAAAAAATAAGAAGAATGGAGAGAGAGAGAGAGAGAGGAACTGAGCTAGGTGTGACGAACAACAATGGACAAGTGCGAGGAAGATAGGCTATGAGACAGCTGTTAGGAGAAGGAGAAAAGAGAGTGGTGTTAGGAGAGTGGGAGAAGAGAGGATGTTTGATCAGGGAGAGGGGCTACTAACTAAAATCACACACCAGTGGTTAGTGTGACGAAATATAGTATAATATACCACCCAAGTATTATACTGACCTCTCACTTACGTATACATTATCTTTAGACTGCGCTGGGAGGCCGGTGAAAAACTGTGATGAGTGTACTAAAAGTGAGTATGTAAATGGGATGGTGTGTGTGTGTGTGTGTGTGTGTGTGTGTGTGTGTGTGTGTGTAATTATGAGATGAACTTGATGCATTACTGCACACCACCTCCTGCCCCTCCACTAGCCTTTGGGAGGAAATTATGATCATGTTAATTATAAAGGGGGAAAGTCAAATCCCTCTAAGCCGCCAGAGGAGGTAATATGAAGGAGGAGCAGTGGCAGTAAATAAGACTGTAACGGCTGTGGATTACACTTAACACCCTAGCTTTACCATCACCCTCCAGTGTTCTCTCTCGTGTTTAAACCATGCTACACTCAGATAGGTTTACAATATTTTACAAGAGACTAGTCGATGAAAGGTTAGACTTAGCCTTAATTATTTCCTATTGTACCTGTGAAATCTAAGAGCAATGTAATCATCTGAAGCAGCAACAATGAGTCTTAAAGACGTCACTGAACTGAAGTAGTGAAGAAGCCTGAAATATTGCATACCATATCAGCAAAAAATATTAAAAATGTTCTTGCGACAAAATTCATAGATTATTCTGGCGACGAGAAGACTTCAGGATATACAGAGTCTATCTGTGTCCCACTAATAGCTTGGTTATAACCGACTGTATCACGATGGTTAACAGGCCAATTAACACAGATGTATAGAACTCTCTCTCTCTCTCTCTCTCTCTCTCTTACTACAAATTCTGAAGTATTTGCCACTACAAACAGTCTTTACACAACGGAGTTCATCGCTGGAGAAAATGAACTACCACACACTTAATATAAGGCTTTTTGGAGGTGAACACAGTGAGGGTTTCAAAACAGGAGGTGAGGTGGTAACAGCCGTGGCCGTCCCACACAACCACCAGCCACTGAGCTGCAGGAGTTGCCCATGCCGCCCGGCCAGCACCCCTGGTTTATTACCCAGAGATTATTACACAGTACATTCATTCATTCATTGCCAGACGCCATGTATCCCACACGGGGTGGCCAAGGACTTAGAGTTAATTGTTTTACAGGGAGGGGCACTAATCCTCCACCAACCCCACTTGACACGTAGGGATGCCAACAGCATCTGGTGTTCCCAGGCGGTCACCCATCCAAGTACTAACCAGACCCAACGTTGCTTAACTTCGCCGATCGGACGGGAAGCGGTGTACTCAACGTGGTATGGCCGTTGGCACATTGCATACATTAATTTAATATTGTATTGGTTGTTACTCTATGTGTATTTTTCCCAGACAGTTGTGAAAATCCGATACAAACCGTGTTTCGTGGACATCCATAAGTTAACAAACCTACAGAAAGGTGGGCGTCAAACTCTCGTTACTTGGAAGGTGACATGGACACCTCAAAAATGTACCTGCATCCTCCCCCCCGACCTGCCTACTTGAACACATTAACCTGCCCACCGGAAAAAGGTCAGATTAGCCTGGCCAAAGAAGTTTACCGAACACAAATTTCTCGGGTATGGCTAGTGTGCTTGGACTAATCAGGGTGTGAGAGGAGTATATCTGTAGTAACCCAGTTTTCTCCCCTGTTGTTTCATCCAGTTAAAATATAAGGGAGTTTCGTTATATCCAGTCACCTTCTAATATTATCTTTGGAATATGATGGGCATAACAGGAGTGCGAGAATGGTTTCACCTCAACGTGACTCTGACGAACCAGAGTGAGACAATGTTAAACTAGGCGCACTGAGACGATCGGCGGCATAAAATTATAAATCTATTGAGAACACGATTATTTTATATCACGTGTGGAGAGAATGATGGAGTGTTGCAGTGAGGGGCACCAATGGTCAACAGCAAAGTACGCGGAATACAAGCATATGACATAAAGAGGGCACATGGAAGGCACCAGAGAAATGCGTGAGGCCAGGTAGATACAGAAAGGGAGCACGGACGAGCCATATAAGAACAAGGAAAGACCGAGAAGTATAATCATAGTACAGTAATAAAGGCATGGCATATGTAATTCAGCGCATAAGGTGCACACACACACACATTTTAAACAAAGCGTAGAAGAATTAACTTAAATAAGTCAGAGTTTGGGGTTGTTCTGGATATCAGCTGGCTGTGAGAAACGCAGGTTGGAATGAAAATGAAAATTTCGCAGTCATGAACTATACGTTGGAGTTAAAAGAACTTTTTTTTTTTTCTTGTGTGTGTGTGTGTGTGTGTGTGTGTGTGTGTGTGTGTGTGTGTGTGTGTGTGTGTGTGTGTGTCCGACTCTGGGCAAAGGCTTCAGGGCCTATTTCTCGGAGGTAGTGGCCTATTTCAAGGCTCAGTGGTCCTACACGTCCACATGTCACCACTTCGGCGCTAACAACGACCGTCCATTTTGAATACATGTTAGGGCTGTCTCATACAGGACTGGTGTATTGGTATTAGCGGGGATATTTTTACGACACGTGGCGGGTCTCCTGGTAGATCAGGAAAGTCTGCTTTCATGAAATTCAGATCCTTAAACTGGTCCCTGTCCCAGCCGGGATGAAAGCTCGATTTAACGCCGGGACTGTAAATTAAGTGTGAATTTTGTGCAAACAGACTTTACTGATACTTCTAAAGTACCACCGATATGGCATACCTTCGCCTCCGCTATTATCATCACACCAGTTGTTTACGATGATGTGAAGCACCGCGGAGAACTTCTGACAATGTCTTGTCAGTGCTCAGCGTCGGATTTTAAAACGTCATAAGCTGCTAATGTAAGAACGTATTATTCACTTGGATAAACAAGTAACTCTTGCATCGAAGTATTATCACAAAAACTACTTCCACCACAACTATTACATTATCTACTAGCAGAATAATTCCACCTTAAATATACTCCCACCATCTCTGCATCATTAGTGTCGTCACAGTTTTGTTATGATTAATGCCACCACATCCCATCAACTACAGTCATCACCACAGTTCGTCCACCTTAAGTGGTGCCACCATCAGTTTACCACAGTTATCTTAATAAACATTACACCACAACTCCCCTTATCATTAATCAAACAGTCACTTCCACAGTCCTTGCATCTAAAATGCCATTACCACAGCCTTCCCACCACATTTGTCACATTAAGAATCCCACTTTGTAACCATCATTGCCATCAGTCCACCACAAAACTCCTTACTTTCACTCGAACGTCTCACCACACATACCCACACTGTATCCCAAGCTGGAAGTACGGCACTCTTCATACATGAATATTAATTTTTCGTTATATTATGGACATTTTTTTGTGTTGAGTTATAAGCGTTCATACTTGAATGTGTGGAAAGTGTTTGAGCAACTCTACTTGCTAATGCTCTTGTTCTAGCTCAATATGCCATCCCACTGCCAGATACACATTTTAAAATTATGAGGAAAATCACTTAAAGTTACACTTACTGGCATCACTTTTTTGCAGCTTTTCCAACAATTTGCGTAGGTCTGTTGTAAGTTTAATTATTTCTGACATTGCCTAGTTTGATGTGTTTTTAAACAAAATTAATTGGGTAACACTTGTTACTTTTCCATAAGCATTCCAATGATTTGTGTAGGTCAGTTGTTGGTCTAATAGTTTAAAAAATAACACAGGTATTGCTGTTGTCACTTTTTGGCTTGATTTGATACTATGGTGATGAATGATGGGAAAAGTCTTTTAGGTAACACCTATCACATGTGTTACGGAACAGAGAGAGATAATGAACACTTCAAGTGCGACTACTAAAATCACTACTGTCCCGCAAAGTTCCAGGTTCAAAACAAAAGAGTTAGGTAAAATTACAAGTTAAAGTTTAATACACAAACTAACAACTAAACATTCAGGACTCATAAGGATAATGTAATGGCAAAAACAGGTTAAATATATGGTTAACTGCAATAGCCTCTATGTTAGGACTCCATATTATAATTACAAATCATACTAGATAGATAGATAAATAGACAGATAGACAGCTCTATGCGAGCCTGAGAATGGGAAATGATCTTGGAAGTTACACTGAGGAAAAGCTGACGACAGATTAGGAAGTAGCCAGTCACGAGATGATGCAGTTAGTTTGTCAGCGATACACCAGGTGAACAAAGCCTTGTTGACCATACACACACATACACACATACTCACACACAGGCTTCTAGAACTTTCCAACCACAGTGAACACACGTGACACGACTCCTGTTTCACCAGAATTTAGGAAAGAGAGCTCAGAAGGAGAGAGGCCATAGAAGCGGCAGGGAGTGGGAAGAAAGGCTTAGCAACTTGGAAGAGAGAGAGAGAGAGAGAGAGAGAGAGAGAGAGAGAGAGAGAGAGAGAGATAGCGGGACTCTACTTTATACTTCGCTTTGTGTGAGAGACTTGTTAATATTTCCAAGACAAATAAAAATAGTCCCATACTATTCTTTACCTCTCCTTGTCATTGAATGACAAATGGGAACGAAGATTATCTACTTACACAGCTACTCAAGTATAACAACCGCTCGTCCACAAGTCTAATATATATATAACTTCTCTACAAGTAACTACAAAGTCTTTTTATGACATTTGGTAGCAGCGAAAAGAACGCACCTCGTCTTCGAATCAACAGTGAATGTCTATAAAAGCAGGCGACACTCTACAAGATTAACATCAGTTCTACAGTGAACGAACTACACTACAACCATCTACAATCAACTACAAGTAACAACTCTACGAGTCGTCTGTATAATCTTCTACACGCACCTACAAGTAGCGGAAGTCTTCATCCCACAACGAGTAAATCACAAGAGAAAAGGACCGAGAAAACATCGACAAAGAAAAACGGAACAAACAAACGAAGAATGAGACACGACTCATAACTCACAACTACCAGACCTCACCCTCCTCTCTCTGCTACATCCACCCAACCTCCACTGCTGACGCAGGAGTGAAGAGGTCAAGACAACGAAGCAAATACCAAGTCCATATTCACAACTCATCCTACTCACTCATCTTCACTCAAGTTACTCATCGCTACTCATTTACTCACCACAGCTACCAGTGTGGGAAGTCGACGTCATCATGCGTGCTTGCTGAGAAGACGCCACGTCAGTCAACTCACCACCTGCACCACCACTCACACCATTCCCACCATGGTAAAAATGAGTGAGTTACATAGTTACTTCATTTATACAATACACAGTGATAGACAATAAGCTTCTGCACAAACATATAAAACATGCTGTATAGTTACAGCTTAAATACACATACTTACTTCAGTTATCTGCATAACTCAAACACTAAATAATTACCAACAAACATATTTTCTACACTGTATATATTCATTCATTTATTATAACATTTCTTTACTACCAACGAGTGTTACCATTTATACCTACATAAAATACGTGTTTCATACATACAACTATACAGTTATCTGCATAACTCAAACACTAAATAATCACCAACAATAAATATTCTACACTGTATATATTCATTCATTTATTATAACATTTCTTTACTACCAACGAGTGTTACCATTTATACCTACATAAAATACGTGTTTCATACATACAACTATACATTATTACATCTACAAAGTCATAAAGAAAATATACCATCACAGTTACTCAGTGAGCGATTAAAAGAACTGTATTTAACATTTATTAATTAAAGCTACCTAGTGGAAACATATAAATTAAGTTACAAGGTAAACTAGAAAAAAAAAATATATGGCCAACACAAATGACGTTAGCAAGAATGAACATCTTCAACACAATTGTGAGGAAAATGATTTCCACACAGTGCTGACACATATATTGCCCACGATATGTACAAGTGAAGAACAAGTCAGTGTATATATAGTGTATATATATATTTTTTATAGAAAATAACAAAATATGGGGCTATATAATATCATTTTCAGTAATACCTGTGCAATATAAACTAAACTTTAAAAAAGTATCCCAAGGAAATTAGCCAGTAATTATGCAACCATGAACAACATAGAAAAAGCGTACACAAGCGAAGAAAAACAAACTATGGAAAATCAATACATACAAAAAAAAAAAAAAAAAGTAAGAAAGAAAAAAGAGAAATAGAGTAAGATCACATAACAAACAAATGAAAATAAGTGTAAGTGTTACTACATATGCCAAAATACCACATAAACTACAAACAAAAAAGCAAATTGTTGTCTCCATAAGCAAGTGGCATGGCACTTCATCACTATCATCGACCGCAGCATGACCGGATTCATATGTCAGGACTGCAATTATTACAATTATGTAACGACAAACGATTGCATTATGTTACACTTGCTACAATTATGTAACTACAAACGATATATAACAATTATGTAACGACAAACGATTGCATTACATTACACTTGCTACAATTATGTAACTACAAACAATATGTACCATTTATGTAACAGTTGCATTAACAAGATGTAACTTTTATGTAACTTTAACTACAATTATGTAACTACAAACGATATGTAACAATTATGTAACGACAAACGATTGCATTATGTTACACTTTGCCAATTATGTAACAGTTGCATTAACAAGATGTAACTTTTATGTAACTTTAACTACAATTATAAGGCCAAGACACTTACGTAACGGTTGCATTAACAAAATGTAACTACAATTATAAGGCCAACACAGTTATGCATTACCACAATATTTTGTAACAATTCATAAAATGTTACAATTATGTATTACCACAATGCTACTACAATGTTATAAGTCATACAACTATACCACAGTTCTGTATTACCAGTATCATCATACAAGTAAGGTGAAATATTAGACATTACTAAAGGGATAACTCAATATGTAATGTATAACCTAGCAGTATTACCATTGCACAATTATATGCGTATGTCTGTTATACATACACATCTTACAATATGTCATACAACAACCACTGCATTTATTCAAATATGTATACAACTTGTTTAAAATGTAATATTACTGAATCATTGCAATTTACTATGAATGTTATATGTATACAATATTATAATCAATATTATGTACTAATAGATTAGCATATGTCAATGATAATTGCTGTCGGAGGACCTCCAGCTGCATGTCCCGAGCATATGTTAGGACTCCATATTATAATTACAAATCATACTAGATAGATAGATAAATAGACAGATAGACAGCTCTATGCGAGCCTGGGAATGTGAAATGATCTTGCAAGTTACACTGAGGAAAAGCTGACGACAGATTAGGAAGTAGCCAGTCACGAGATGATGCAGTTAGTTTGTCAGCGATACACCAGGTGAACAAAGCCTTGTTGACCATACACACACATACACACATACTCACACACAGGCTTCTAGAACTTTCCAACCACAGTGAACACACGTGACACGACTCCTGTTTCACCAGAATTTAGGAAAGAGAGCTCAGAAGGAGAGAGGCCATAGAAGCGGCAGGGAGTGGGAAGAAAGGCTTAGCAACTTGGAAGAGAGAGAGAGAGAGAGAGAGAGAGAGGGAGATAGCTAGCGGGACTCTACTTTATACTTCGCTCTGTGTGAGAGACTTGTTAATATTTCCAAGACAAATAAAAATAGTCCCATACTATTCTTTACCTCTCCTTGTCATTGAATGACAAATGGGAAAGAAGATTATCTACTTACAAAGCTACTCAAGTATAACAACCGCTCGTCCACAAGTCTAATATATATAACTTCTCTACAAGTAACTACAAAGTCTTTTTATGACATATATTAACACGTATTTAGCAAGAACAAATTTATCTAAGTCAGCCCTGATAAAATGAGAAAACCGGATAATGATCAGTTAATGCAAGATATAATATTATCACAGATACAAAACACTACTCACACTGGCTGACTTTAGAAACTTTACATGAATCACAAAAACCTTACCAGGCCAATGAATTAACGCCTTAGGCCATACAGTACAAGAAAAATGGTAACAACACTTATACTCAAATTATACAGCAGCTAGATGGCTGGAGACTTCTTGAGCACTCACAAAAATAATAATACACTATACAGGGGAGGACAGAGATGTGAACAAAATGAGGAGTAGATAAAAGTGGCAATTAATGCAGAGACTGAGCTCATTATATAGGGGCCGGCAGAGCTTGATTCAACTTGCAAGAAGGACGCGGAAATGAAGGCACAGGGGAGGAAGAGTTGACAGTCCTGCTCTGAACAACAGAAAGAACGACTTACTCTACTATAAGGGGAGAAGGGGGGAGTGAGGTAGAACACGCAAGCCTGGTCACTATGGAAGCCACGAGGCGAATCGTGATCAAACATGCAGCATACTGTACGTTAGAATTATAAAAAGGATGATGAAATCATAGGCTATGTAACACCTCCCCACAAAGAAAAGAAATTTACAAAGGAAATTTCTTATTACTCTAAAACACTCTGTCTAAAGTCTAGAAAAGTAATCGCAATAACATTTTCTTTCCCTTTGACATGTTGTATGTCTAATGAATACTCCTGAAGAAGTAGACTCCATCTTGTCAATCTCTGATTTTTATCTTTAAACTTACTAAGGAATTTCAGTGGGTTATGATCGGTATAAATGACTATGGGGTCAAAACCAGAACACAAATAAAATGAAAAATGCTGTAAACCCAACATCAAGGCCAAAAGCTCTTTCTCAATAGTTGAGTAGTTCTTTTGAGGTGGAGTGAACTTCTTACTGTAATAAGATATAGGGTGTTCAATACCCTGATCAACCTCTTGTAGCAAAACAGCCCCAGCTCCTGTATCACTTGCGTCAACAGCCATCTTAAAAGGCTTACCAAAATTTGGAGTAGCGAGCACTGGCTGACTTAATAGGATAGCTTTAAGTTTACTGAAAGAGGATTCACAGTTAATGGTCCAGACAAATTTAACTCCCTTTTTCAGTAGGTCTGTAAGTGGTGATACAAGAATTGAAAAGTTAAGAACAAATCTCCTGTAATAACCTACCATTCCCAAAAATCTTTGTAGCTCTTTCCTACTTTTAGGTCTGGGAAGATCACTTATAACCTGAACCTTAGCTCCTGGTGGTGCAACGTGTCCATCACCAATTACGTACCCAAGGTACTGAACTTTAGCTTGACCAGACTCACACTTTGATAAATTAGCTACAAGATTAGCCTGAACCAAACGCTCAAGAAATTTACTGACATGGCATAGGTGATCTTTCCAGTTGTCACTGAAGATTAATACATCATCAATATAAACAACACACCCTGCCAAACCCTCTGTTACAACATTCATGAGCTTCTGAAATGTGGCTGGTGCATTCTTCATACCGTATGGCATTACAGACATTGCAAAAGTCTTTCCTGGTGTTACAAAACATGAAATCTCCCTATCACGTTCAGTCATAGGTACTTGCCAGTATCCCTTTAACAAATCAAACTTACTTATGTACCTAGCCTTCCCGATCTTGTCTATGCAATCTTCCACGTGAGGGAGAGGGTAAGTGTCTGTTTTGGTAATCTGATTAACACGTCTGAGTCGATGCAATGCCGCTGTGACCCACCTGGCTTAGGGACTAGAGTGACAGGAGAACTCCACTCGTTCTGACAGGGCTCAATCATCTTGTGGTCCAACAGGTAGCCAAGCTCCTTCTGGATGAGAGGAACTTTCACTGGGTTCACACGGTAAGGAGGCAGTTTAATTGGCTTTGCGTCTCCAACATCGACATCATGCATCAACACAGTGGTTCTTCCTGGAGTGGCACGGAACACTTGCGGGTACTCCTGCAGTAATGCCGAAAACTCCTGCCTTTCCTCGGGAGCTAGATGAGAAAGCTTAGTCTGGAGATCATTCATGATATCAGGATTCTTCCCCAAACTATCACTCAGGCTCATACTGCATGGGAGAACTTCACTTGCAGACTCGGGTGGAACAGCTACAGTGCAGGCTGGGTTATTTTCGTCCCGCCTGTGATATAACTTTAGCATGTTAATGTGACAAGGTTGCTTGTTCTTTCTACGATCTGGTGTGGCGATGAGATAGTTGACATCACTGAGTTTCTTCTCCACGAAATAAGGACCACTAAACTTGGCTTGAAGAGGTTGCCCATGCACTGGTAGCAGAATCAAAACCTGATCTGGCTGAAAGTGGTGTAACCTGGACTTCTTATCATACCAAGTCTTCATCTTCTCCTGAGCAGCTCCTAAATTCTCTCTCACCAGCTGTAAAACAGTGGACAGCCGTTCTTTGAACTTCATCACATACTCCAGCAGGTTGACATCATCTTCCTCCGACAGCCAGCATTCCTTGAGTAGCTTAAGGGGTCCTCTTACTTCATGGCCAAATAGTAGTTCAAAGGGTGAGAAGCCCAGTGATTCATTTGAAGATTCTCTTGCGGCAAATACAACGAATGGAAGACCTTTATCCCAGTCTTTCTGATGTTCCAAACAGTATTTCTTGAGCATCGATTTGAGTGATGATATCTCTCCAACGCTCCTTGGGTCTGGGGATGGTAAGCTGAAGACGTGATCTGGGTGATGCCCAACTCTTTCAGAGACTGCTTGAAAACATTTGACATAAAATTACTTCCCCTGTCTGACTGTACCTCTTTGGGCAGACCAAACTTGGTGAAGAACCCCAGCATTTCCTTGACCACGTTCTTTGCTGAGATATTTCTAAGTGGAACGGCTTCAGGATAACGAGTAGCCATATCAATCAGGGTCAACACATAAGAAAATCCTGAAGAAGTCTTAGGAAGAGGGCTCACAATATCCACCAACACACGGGTGAATGGCGTCTCAAAAGGAGGAATGGGAATTATAGGTGCAACCTTTTCAGTCTGATTACACTTCCCCACAACTTGACAGGTGTGACAAGACTTACAATACCAGGAAACATCTCTGAAGATACCTGGCCAGTAGAAGTGTTTCAAAATGCGTGCCACAGTCTTCCTCACTCCAAGGTGTCCTGCCAAACTGGAATCATGAGCCACTCTAATCATATCCTGCCTACAAACACGAGGGATGACAACTTGATATACAACCTCCCATTCACAGTCGGCTGATGCTGTTGGGGGTCTCCACTTTCTCATAAGTACTCCTGACTTTATATAATAATAAGTAGAAGCACCAGCTGACTCTTCCTCACTGCAAGCAGAGTTAGCTAGACCTTTCAACTCAGGGTCAGCAACCTGCAACTCAACCCACTCTTGATGAGACAAATTATCAACACTACGGGGTACTGTCTCATCTGGTGAGTGGTCCAAATTAGCAAGAAAAGTGTCAGCTAGGATAACATCATCATCATCATTATCCTCTAAGTCACCAGTAACTTTAGACTTAGCCCTAGTGACAGCACATGCAGAGAACACGTCAGGGACATCACAATCCTGGGTCGCAGTCACTGGTTCACTAGACAACTGAGGAGCTGGACACACTTGACTTCCACCAATATCATTTCCAAGTAAGAAAGTTACACCTGACATTGGGAGTGTCTCAACCAACCCAACCATAACGGAACCATTAACAAAACCAGACTCTAAATTCACTCTGCACAGAGGGACAGAGAAGTAATTATTCCCTACACCTTGTAAGATTACAGTTTCATCAAAAGGATTAACATTAGAGCCTAGAACACTGGTCAGCATAATGGATTGGCAAGCACCTGTATCACGATATATTTTAACTGATTTCCTGTCATTACTGTTCGGAGGACTGACAAAACCATCAGACAGGAAATTAGCACGTGAACTCTTGAGAGTGTCACCCTCGTTACTGCTCAAAAGAGAAGCTTCATCATGAGAATTTAATTTACCCCTCAAAGCAGGTTCAGTTAACTCAGTTAAAGAATTCTAGGAACTCTCAAGGGTGGACACTAGACCAATTGACTGAATATTTAAAGACTCCGTCTTGTTCACATCACGCTGTCTCCTGAAACATTTCTCCGTAGTATGACCAAGCTTACTACAATAAGTACATTTACTTTTCTGAAATCTAGAAGTGGAGCTGGTATTTACTTCCTGAGAAACATCATCTTTATTCTCTTTCCTGTTACCTGTACTCTGAGTAGAGGCAACGTACTTACTCTCAGCTTTCCTTTTTACTTTAGAATATCTCTTGTGAATGAGAACATATTCATCAGCTAAAACTGCAGCATCAGACAAATTATCTATTCTTTTCTCATCAAGATATAGGCTTTCATCTTTATTAATACACCTTTTGAAGTCCTCCAGCAAAATCATCTGCTTAAATTTATCAAAATCAGAATTTACATTCTTAGAATTTAACCACTGCTCTAACAGATCTTCTTTGATTTTTGCATACTCAACATGGGATTGCTTATCTTGCTTATAAGTTGTCCTAAATTTTACTCTATAGGCTTCAGGAACAAGCTCATAGGCCTTAAGAATCAAGCTCTTAACTACATCATAATTATCAGATTGATCCTGAGGCAAAGATGCGTAAGTTACTTGAGCTTTACCAGTGAGAACAGTTTGAAGGAGTACTGGCCAATACTTTTTGGGCCAGTTAAAACCTGTAGCTACCCTCTCAAACAACTGAAAATACTTTGTTAAATCAGATTCATGAAAAGGAGGGACAAGTTTAACATTTTTAGCCACATCAAAATCATCAGAGCTAGATGATCCAGTTCCACCTTGTTTCATGCGATACTCATGGTCTGCCTGAATCCTAGCAAGTTCAATTTGTGCCTGAGCCTGTGCCTGTGCCTCCTGAATACGAGCCTGAGACTCAGCCTCCTTAGCCTCAGCCTCCTTAGCACAAGCCTGAAACTCAGCCTCCTTAGCACGAGCCTGAAACTCAGCCTCCTTAACACGAGCCTCCTGCAGGGCTAACTGTAATTTAGCTATTTTAAATCTGCGTTTGCTCATCTGGAGGAGTTACATTAAACAAGCTTTTATTAATCATGTCAACAATTTGATCTTTAGAATGATGAGAGCGAACAGCAATTCCCAATTGTTGAGCAACAAGCTTAAGTTCATTCTTTGTTCTGTTTTCTACATCACACACTGTTTGCACATTTGACAAAAAATCTTTGGCTTCATCAAGAGTAGTAATAGTAGACATCATGAATAAATCACAGTCACAAAATATCAAGCAATATCCTTATGATAATATCCTGATAAGAGGTCGCCAAATTTATGTTACGGAACAGATAGAGATAATGAACACTTCAAGTGAGAATACTAAAATCACTACTGTCAGCAAAGTTCCAGGTTCAAAACAAAAGAGTTAGGTAAAATTACAAGTTAAAGTTTAATGCACAAACTAACAACTAAACAATCAGGACTCATAAGGATAATGTAATGGCAAAAACAGGTTAAATATATGGTTAACTGCAATATCCTCTATTAATACGAATTTAGCAAGAACAAATTTATCTAAGTCAGCCCTGATAAAATGAGAAAACCGGATAATGCTCAGTTAATGCAAGATATAATATTATCACAGATACAAAACACTACTCACACTGGCTGACTTTAAAAACTTTACATGAATCACAAAAACCTTACCAGGCCTACGAATTAACGCCTTAGGCCATACAGTACAAGAAAAATGGTAACAACACTTTTACTCAAATTATACAGCAGCTAGATGGCTGGAGACTTCCTGAGCACTCATAAAAATAATAATACACTATACAGGGGAGGACAGAGATGTGAAGAAAAAGAGGAGTATATCGAAGTGGCAATTAATGCAGAGACTGAGCTCATTATATAGGGGCCGGCAGGGCTTGATTCAACTTGCAAGAAGGACACGGAAATGAAGGCACAGGGGAGGAAGAGTTAACAGTCCTGCTCTAAACAAGAGAAAGAACGACTTACTCTACTATAAGGGGAGAAGGGGGGAGTGAGGTAGAACACGCAATCCTGGTCACTATGGAAGTCACGAGGCGAATCGTGATCAAACATGCAGCATACTGTACGTTAGAATTATACAAAGGATGATGAAATCATAGGCTATGTAACACATGTTGAAAGCTTTCTAACGATGTGCGCGTATCAGTTGTAGCTTTAACATTTTCCTAGATAATCATTGGCACTGAAGTTGGCATTTATCGGCTTGTTTCAGCAATAAGGTGGCCAGTTTTGAGAAATGTTACTTCCTAAACACCTTCAACCTTTATCTACGTCGTGTGTAGATCCATAGTAGTTTAGGTAGTTACTGTGATAACGCATTGTTGGTACTTTGGTCTATCACTCTACATTCTACAACATGCCTGATGGTGCTGGAAGAGTGCTTGAGGAGGGAGACGGTGGTTGCATGTAATGAGCAATTACGTTCCCTTGACCCTGGTCCGAAGATCTTACTCCTCCTGCAGCTTGCCTGTGCACCAACAATAGTTTCTTATGTTGTCATAAAAGACTTGTAGTTACTTGTAGTGGAGTTATATATATATTAGACTTGTGGACGAACGGTTGTTATACTTGAGTAGCTTTGTAAGTAGATAATCTTCTTTCCCATTTGTCATGCAATGACAGGAGAGGTAAAGAATAGTATGGGACTATTTTTATTTGTCTTGGAAATATTAACAAGTCTCTCACACAGGGCGAAATATAAAGTAGAGTCCCGCTAGCTATCTCTCTGTCTCGCTCTCTCTGTCTCTCTCTCAAGTTGCTAAGCCCTTCTCCCTGCGACCTGTCTGTTCTATGGCCTGTTTCCTTCTGAGCTCTTTCCTAAATTCTGGTGAAACAGGAGACGTATCACGTGTGTTCCTTGTGATTGGAAAGTTCTAGAAGCCTGTGTGTGAGTATGTGTGTATGTGTGTGTATGGTCAACAAGGCTTTGTTCACCGGTGAATTGCTGACAACTAACTGCATCATCTCCTTACTGGCTACTTCGTAATCTGTCGTCAGCTTTTCCTTAGTGTAACTTGCAAGATCATTTCCCATTCCCAGGCTCGCATAGAGCTGTCTATCTGTTTATTTATCTATCTATCTATTATGATTTGTAATTATAATATGGAGTCCTAATATATGCTCGGTCACGCGAAAATGGCGTACCATCGACAGTTAATAGTCATAACATATTAATACATATTATATACACATTATAATGAACTTATAAGCTAATTAAGTGAAATACATAATATTGTAAAAGTAACATAATTGTATGAATCTTGTATACATATAATATTCCTAGTAAATAGCAATTATCCAGTAATATTACATTTTTAAACAAGTTGTATACATTTTGTGAGATGTGTATGTATAACAGACATACGCATATAATTGTGCAATGGTAATACCGCTAGGTTATACATTACATATTGAGTTATCACTTTAGTAATGTCTAATATTTCACCTAACTTGTATGATGATACTGGTAATACAGAATTGTGGTATAGTTGTATGACTTATAACATTGTAGTAGCATTGTGGTAATGTGCCATGCCACTAGCTTGTGGAGACAACCATTTGCTTTTTTGTTTGTAGTTTATGTGGTATTTTGGCATTTGTAGTAACACTTACACTTATTTTCATTTGTTTGTTATGTGCTCTTACTCTATTTCTCTCTTTTTTCTTTTATACTTTTTCTTTCTTTTTTTTTTTTTTTTTGTATGTATTGATTTTCTATAGTTTGTTCTTCTTCGCTTGTGTACGCTTTTTCTATGTTGTTCATGGTTGCATAATTACTGGCTAATTTCCTTGGGATACTTTTTTAAAGTTCAGTGTATATTGCACAGGTATTACTGAAAATGATATTATATAGCCCCATATTTTGTTATTTTATATAAAAAATATATACACTATATACAGTATTAACTATATACACTGACTTGTTCTTCACTTGTACCTATCGTGGGCAATATATGTGTCAGCACTGTGTGGAAATCTTTGTCTTCACGATTGTGTTGAAGATGTTCATTCTTGCTAACGTCATTTGTGTTGGCCATTTTTTTTTTTTTTTCTGGTTTTCCTTGTAACTTAATTTATATGTTTCCACTAGGTAGTTTTAAGTAATAAATGTTTAATACAGTTCTTTTAATCGCTCACTGAGTAACTGGGATGGTATATTTTCTTTATTACTTTGTAGATGTAATAATGTATAGCTGTATGTATGAAACACGTATTTTATGTAGGTATAAATGGTAACACTCGTTGGTAGTAAATAAATGCTATAATAAATGAATGAACATATACAGTGTAGAATATTTATTGTTGGTGCAAGTATTTAATGATGAAATTATGAAGATAATTGAAGTAGGTATATGTATTTAAGTTGTAACTATACAGCACGTTTTATATGTTTGTGCAGAAGCTTATTATCTATCACTGTGTATTGTATAAATGAAGTAACTATGTAACTCACTCATTTTTACCATGGTGGGAATGGTGTGAGTGGTGGTGCAGGTGGTGAGTTGACTGACGTGGCGTCTTTTCAGCAAGCATGCATGATGACGTCGACTTCCCACACTGGTAGCTGTGGTGAGTGAATGAGTAGCGATGAGTAACTTGAGTGAAGATGAGTGAGTAAGATGAGTTGTGAATATGGACTTGGTATTTGCTTCGTCGTCTTGACCTCTTCACACCTGCGTAAGCAGGAGAGGAGGGAGAGGTCTGGTGGTTGTAAGTTGTGAGTCGTGTCTCACTCTTCGTTTGTTTGTTCCGTTTTTCTTGTGATTTACTCGTTGTAGGATGAAGACTGCCTCTACTTGTAGGTGCGTGTAGAAGATTATACAGACGACTCGTAGAGCTGTTACTTGTAGTTGATTGTAGATTGTTGTAGTTCGTTGGTTCGTCGTAGAAGTTGCAAGATTGTGTGTATCAATATATTGTTAAACTAATTGCAAGGCGTCCTGTGATCACTTCTACATCAGCGTGATGATCGGGGAGACGGAGGGGGGGTTAGAGAGAACTGTCAGGAGCTATTTGTGAGTTGTTGGTTGTGATAGGTATTCTTGTTTTCAATCTTGATATTTTGTAGGAATTCAGTGTTGATTCGTAGACGAGGTTCGTATACCTTCGCTGCTACCAAATGTCATAAAATGACATTTGTAGTTACTTGTAGTGGAGTTATATATATATTAGACTTGTGGACGAGCGGTTGTTATACTTGAGTAGCTTTGTAAGTTGATAATCTTCTTTCCCATTTGTCGTGCAATGACAGGAGAGGTAAAGAATAGTATGGGACTATTTTTATTTGTCTTGGAAATATTAACAAGTCTCTCACACAGGGCGAAGTATAAAGTAGAGTCCCGCTAGCTATCTCTCTGTCTCGTTCTCTCTGTCTCTCTCTCAAGTTGCTAAGCCCTTCTCCCTGCGACCTGTCTGTTCTATGGCCTGTCTCCTTCTGAGCTCTCTTTCCTAAATTCTGGTGAAACAGGAGACGTATCACGTGTGTTCCTTGTGATTGGAAAGTTCTAGAAGCCTGTGTGTGAGTATGTGTGTATGTGTGTGTATGGTCAACAAGGCTTTGTTCACCGGTGAATTGCTGACAACTAACTGCATCATCTCCTTACTGGCTACTTCGTAATCTGTCGTCAGCTTTTCCTCAGTGTAACTTGCAAGATCATTTCCCATTCCCAGGCTCGCATAGAGCTGTCTATCTATCTATTTATCTATCTCTCTATTATGATTTTTAATTATAATATGGAGTCCTAATAATGTCATCAAATTAAAATTTTGTAGTGAATGAGAATGTGGCAAAA
The DNA here is from genome assembly GCF_032717465.1 of Coenobita brevimanus. Classification (NCBI taxonomy): domain Eukaryota; kingdom Metazoa; phylum Arthropoda; class Malacostraca; order Decapoda; family Coenobitidae; genus Coenobita; species Coenobita brevimanus. Next base: position 14,422,263 of record NC_136959.1, read on the forward strand.
TTTTGACAGTTCTCTCTCTCTCTCTCTCTCTCTCTCTCTCTCTGTTAGTTTTCTCTTGCTCCCTGGACGCTGCCTCACCTCACTAAAAGAAGTCAGGATAATGATAATGGTATGGAAGTGATTTCTCCTCTCTCTTTCTCTCTCTCTCTCTCTCTCTCACACACACACACACACACACACACACACACACACACACACACACACACACACACACACACACACACACACGCGCGCGCGCGCGCGCGCGCGCGTTTGCCATGGGAAGTGAATGGAGAATGAGAGACTGAGAGACTGCCTAGGAGGGTGTATGGGAGTGACTGATGAGACGGACAGATGAGGGAGAAAATTAAATGAGAGAGTGTGGTGTGAATTGGAAAGAGTACACCTGACGGCAGTGGGCAAGGTGACATGGCGGCGATTCGTTTGTGACCACCTGCTTGGGATGAAGAGATTTGGCTATAGGAAGAGAGGCAAAGGGTTGTGACTTTCGACATGAATTATCTCTAAATTTGTATCGTGACTTTGTTTATATATATATATATATATATATATATATATATTGTTTATATATGTATATTGTGTCCCCCCCTGTGGCGGGGGGGACACAACCTGGCCGCACTATGAGGTGGTACTACTACTCTGCGACCAGGTTGTGTTAGGAAGAATACTGCCACCGTATTCCCTGCATGTCGTAAAAGGCGACTAAAAGGGGCGGGGTGAGGGGACTAGGGACCCCCTCCTCTGTTTTTTAGTTCCTAAAAAGAGACAGGCCAGAGAAAGGGATGGGGGATGGAGTTATCCCCGTACCCTGAAGATTGGGTCTATGAATGTGCGTGGATGTAGTACGATTGAGGCTAAAAGGGAGGAGATTGGGAGAATGTTTGTGAGAAGAAAGTTGGATGTGTTAGCTTTGAGTGAAACGAAGATGAAAGGGAAGGGGGAATCTATGTTTGGAAGTGGGAATGGAAGATTGTCAGGTGTTGATAGAGGAAGGGCAAGAGAAGGTGTGGCCTTGTTAGTGAGTCCGGAAGTACAGCAATGTGTGATTGAATGGAAGGAGGTGTAGTCGAGACTGATGTGGGTGAAAGCGAAATTTGAACGTAAGTTGTGGGTGTTTGTGAGTGCATATGGGCCTGGTAGTGAAAGGGATGAACAAGAGAGGGAGTCTTTCTGGAATGATGTTGATGAGTGTCTGCAGAGTTTTGGAGCGAATGTGAATGTGGTAATGATGGGAGATCTGAATGCTAGAGTGGGAAATGTAGCAGTTGAAGGCGTAGTTGGTATGCATGGAGTGCCTGGAAGAAATGAAAATGGGGAACGAATGATAGCGATGTGTGTTGAGCGAGAGATGGTGATTGGGAATACGCTGTTTGAGAAGAAAGATATTTATAAGTATACATGGGTGAGACAGGAGGGAGGAAGGGTTGTTGATAGAGCTTTGATGGACTATATGGTTGTGTCTAGGAATGTAATAGGAAGATTGTTGGATGTGAGAGTTCTGAGAGGGGAGGGTGGAGGTATGTCTGACCACTACCTGGTGGAGGGAAAGTTAAGAGTAGGTAAGAGATGGGTGAGAGCTAGGAGGGTTAGGTGTGGCAGGGAGGTTTTGAAAGTGAGTGAGTTGGATAAAAGAGAGAAAAAGATAGAGTATCAGGAGAAATTGAAAGATGAGTGGAACGCAGTGAAAGATCGGGAAAATGGCAGCGTGGAGGAGGAATGGCAGTTGTTTAAGAGTGCTGTGGTGGGGCATGCAGAAGAGGTGTGTGGTGTGAGACGTGTGGGTGGTGGTGTAAGAAAAGGAAGTGAATGGTGGTGCGAGGAAGTAAGTATGGCTGTGGCTGAGAAGAGACGTGCATATGAAGTGTGGCTGCAGAGGAAGGATGAGATGTCATATGAAAGGTATAAGGAAAAGAGGAATAGAGCGAGAAGGGCTGTGCGTGATGCTAAAGTAGCAGCATATGAGAGGTGGGGTAGGCGGCTGACAGAATTTTCAACAGAATAAGAAAATGTCTTGGAAGGAGGTGAAAAGGGTGCGAAAGGGAGAATCTGGGAAGGAAGAACGAGTAAAAGCAGAGGATGGGAGGATGTTAATTGAGATGGATGCAGTAAGGAAGAGATGGGCAGAGTATTTTGAAAGATTGTTAAATGTAGAGGAGGAAAGGGTGGCTGAGATTGTGGCGGATGGAAGGGTGCAAGGAATAAATGTGTTGGGAGAGTTGAATGATTCTTTGATCACGAAGGAGGAAGTGGAGAAGGCAGTAAAGGAGATGAAAACAGGGAAAGCTGCAGGTATGGATGGGTGTGCTGTGGAATGCCTGAAGGGTGGTGGAGTGACTATTGTTGACTGATTAGTAAGATTGTTGAATGTGTGCTTTGAGAAAGGTATGGTGCCAATTGACTGGGCAAGTGCTTGTGTGGTCCCGTTGTATAAAGGCAAGGGTGATAAGTATGAATGTACTAGTTTTAGGGGTATAAGTCTGTTGAGTGTTGTAGGTAAGGTGTATGGTAGACTGTTAATTATAAGAGTTAGAGAGGGTACAGAGGGAGTGATTAGTGATGAGCAATGTGGCTTTAGGAGAGGGAGGGGATGCGTTGATCAGGTGTTTGCTGTGAGACAAGTGTGTGAAAAGTATATAGCAAAAGGCAAGGATGTGTTTTGGGCATTCATGGATTTAGAGAAAGCGTATGATAGAATTGATAGGGAGGCTTTGTGGACTGTTTTAAGATTGTATGGACTTGATGGTAGGTTACTAAAAGGGGTGAAAAGTTTTTATGTAAATAGTAGAGCGTGTGTAAGAGTGGGAAATGCTGTGAGTGATTGGTTTCCCGTGAGAGTGGGGCTGCGACAGGGATGTGTGATGTCGCCTTGGTTGTTTAATATTTACATGGATGGTGTTGTAAGGGAGGTGAATGCAAGAGTTTTAGGTGGTCTGAGTCTGGTAAATGTTGATGGTGGAGAGTGGACTCTGAAGCAGCTGCTGTTTGCAGATGATACTGCACTGGTGACTGATTCAGAGGAGAGATTGAGACAGTTGGTAGAGGAGTTTGGAAGGGTGTGTGAAAGGAGGAAATTGAAAGTAAATGAGAATAAGAGTAAAGTGATGAAGTGTACGAGGTTGATAGATGGTAGGGGGATGAATATAGTTTTGAATGGTGAGTTGCTTGAGGAGGTAGATTGTTTTAAATATCTAGGGTCACATGTTGCTGTGGATGGAAGAATAGATGCAGAAGTGAAGTTTAGAATAAATGAAGTAGGAAAGGTGCTGGGAGGAATGAAAAAAGTGTTTAAATGTCGTTCGCTTACAATGGATGTAAAGAGAAGGCTGTATGATGGTGTTGTGGTACCAACTGCATTATATGGGGCTGAAACATGGAATATGGGTGTAGCAGAGAGGAAAAGTTTGAATGTAATGGAGATGAGGTGTCTGAGGAGTATGTGTGGAGTGACGCGTATGGATCGGGTGCGAAATGATGAAGTGCGAAGGAGAACTGGAGTTGTTCGGGAGATGGCTGGTAGAGTTGAGCAGAGGGTGTTGTGATGGTTTGGGCATATGGAGAGAATGGATAATGAGCAATTGGTGAAAAAGATAACTAGATCTGATGTGAGAGGTGTAAGGCTGAGAGGAAGACCACGAATAGGATGGATGGACAGTGTGAAGAGAGCGCTGGATGCGAGAGGGATGTCTGTTGAGCAAGGAAGAGTGGCTGTGCGTGACAGAAATAAATGGAGAGAAGTTGTGAATGAATAAGTGATGACGCAGCCCTGAGGGGATATTCTCCCGCATTTGGTCTGATTAGCTAGTCAGGTCAGGTGCGGGTAAGGGGATGGGTCTGTTATGATGTGGCAGGGGTAAACCAGTTCTGCTGTCGGGCCCTGCTGCGGATGTCACTGATTGCATTGCGCAGACCCTTGTGCGGTGTGGTGCGGTGAGGATCTGTCCGTTCTCCCCTTTGGGGCTAAGATGTGAATGAATGTGTTTGAATGGATGAGTAAATGGAGAGTGTGTCGTCCTGTCTCGGCTATCTCTCTTTCCTTGGGGGAAGCAGCCTAGGTATATATATATATATATATATATATATATATATATATATATATATATATATATATATATATATATAGTTTGTTCTTCTGCTTCCTTATTTCAACATCCAAAAGGTGAAAGAGCCAAGATCTATATGTTGATGTCGCATAAAACCTTGAATCATGTAATTTAAATCTAATGAAATTAGGCACTTGGCCATAATCCCTACATGTCCTTAAAAAATGAGGTCCCTTTCCACCTTCTTCATCTTGAATGCTGTCTTCTCAGTGCTCCTATAGCATAGCAGTGTGCGTTGGCCATATCTTGTTAATAAAATATCCGCAATAGATCTTCCTCTTGGGAGACGCACTGAGAAGACAGCATACAAGGTCAAGAAGGTGGAAAGGGACCTCATTTTTTTTGGACATGTAGGGGTTATGGCCAAGTGCCTAATTTCATTAGATTTAAATTACATGATTCAAAGTTTTATGCCACATCAACATATAGATCTTGGCTCTTTCACCTTTTGGATGTTGAAATAAGGAAGCAGAACAAACTGCTGAAACTTAATAGAGAAATTGATGCATCGATATATATATATATATATATATATATATATATATATATATATATATATATATATATATATATATATATATATATATATATATATATATATATATATATAGTCTCTTTTATCCGAAATTCTTTTAACCGTAATATGCCATTAACCGCAAGTTTTACTAAAACGTTCTCATTTCGATCAACCGCAAAAATCTGAAATCTATTCGAAAATTCAAATACGGCGGGTTTGTTTTGCGCCACTTGCGTTAGTTTACGGTTGCTCCGCTAGTTACTAGAGCGAGTTGCCCACTCCCTCACCTGCATCCACCACCTCGGAAGGTTTGGATGATGTGGAAGATGATGTTGATGATGTGGAAATGAGTAAATAAGGAAACAGAAAATATGAAAAAAAAAAAAAAAAAAACAATTATGTTTAAGACTTCATTTGTTTGAATTGCTTACAGTGAATTATGTAATTGTTTTGGTGAAGGTTTATTTAAGGTTATTTGAGTGAAATGTTATCTAAGTTGACAGTTTCTATTACATTACAAAGTGCAGTTACATACGTAGTTACTACAGTGTATTAAGTGTTTTGGTGATGGTTGAGTGGCTTTTGCGGTGCTGGTGGTGGTGGTGGGCTAGACGTCGCCAGAAATGGGTGATGGGTGAGTACAATACTGTTCCCTTGTATCCTACATATTATTACAGTATCTTTTATCCGAAAATATCGATTAAACGAAACTTTGAAAGTCCCATGATTCTCGGATAAAAGAGACTCCACTGTATACAGTATATACTGTATATATAAGTGGTAGGTGGTGGCGACCATCATCCACTCACTTGATGTAGTGCTGCCTACTTCTTCCTTAGCGTTTATCATTCTTTTTCTGTGCCTGCCCTCCTCCCTTTCTATTTCTCCCATCTTTCCTGTCACTTCTTATTGCTTTTCTTTCCTTTACAGATGGCTTTACATTGAGTGACAAGCCAAATTGGTCCCGTAAGCCAAGAAACCATTTACAACGCTGGGTGGAAACCATATAACCAAACCATACGTGCTCCCTACCTGTCAACAAGTGGGTTGGTGGAGAGTTAGTGCCCCTCCTCGTAAAATAAATAACTCAAAGTCAAATGGCCACCCCTTACGGGATTATGGCGTCTGGATATATATATATATATATATATATATATATATATATATATATATGGTTAGTACTTGGATGGGTGACCGCCTGGGAACACCAGATGCTGTTGGCATCCCTACGTGTCAAGTGGGGTTGGTGGAGGATTAGTGCCCCTCCCTGTAAAACAATTAACTCTAAGCCCTTGGCCACCCCGTTTGGGATACATGGCGTCTGGCAATGAATGAAAAATGAATATATATCTATATATCTATATCTGTATCTATCTTTCTATCTGTCTATCCATCTCTCTCTCTCTCTCTCTCTCTCTCTCTGTATATATATATGTATGTATGTATGTATTTGTGAATAGCGAGGAAGTGCATTAGGGAATTATTAGTTTTAACCCGCCCCGTCCCGACCACTTTTTGACCACTGGTACCCCCCAATCCCGACCATTTTTCGACCCTTTTTTTTTTTTGCTAAAACTTTCACTTTTGGTGAGAAACATCGAAAATTCATAGAGAAATCGCTCACATGAGGTTTAAAATACTCATTACAGGTAGGAGAGCCTCCTTACCTTACTGGGTTTTCTATCAGGCTGGCACCAAAGAAAACGAGTTCTATGGGAGGATAACTATTTCACACCACTCATAAACGGTATTTATTTATTTACTGTTACGAATTTATATGTAGTACAAGAGTATATTGGTTTTCAAGCAGTAATATAGGCATTATAAGCATTGTTTCACTCACTAATACCTGACCTTTTTTTGCCACATTACCTGATCATCATTTCTAACTGTTTCTTCCTCTAATGCTATGTAAAGTTTGTCCTCCACATTGTCATTGATTGGGGAATCACTCTGGCCCTGAATTTCGTACCGTGGCATGACATGGCTATACTGGCCAGGTCACTGATAACAGGTGAATTGCTGAGACAATGGCATGCAGGGGGGGGGAGGAGGTCATGCTGGGTAAGGCATTGTCTCTGCCTGGCATCTTGTTGAGGAAGGTGTCACGTGTATACGTACCAAAAATGACTCGCGAAAATTGAAAATTGTGGAAATTATGAACCTTGCAATTGCAGGACGTTGAAGTACGTCCCCGGGATTAGCTGTGATAAAACATTAGGACGTGGAAGTACGTCCCCGGGACGCCACGGGTTAAATCTTAGTGAATTGTACTGTGCAGTATATATCATATAGTCACCTGTAGTAGTACTGAGTGCAACATATGATTACCAGATTATCGTGTCTGTCCTAAACTATGGGAGTGCTCTAAGCCACACTGTTCTGCCACTATTCAACATTTGTCCTCATTACAATAAGTGCTTATTCCGTTGTGTACACTTCATCCACCACACTTAATATATTCCCCCCTCTTACGGTGATACACATTTTCGTTATCTTTTAATACTATCTTTATCATTTTCATATTCACAGGAACTTTAAGTCTAATAAGCAGCCACATATCCACCCCCATCAACAACATCCCATACTCATTTCTCCTCGCACATCTACGTCTCATCCGTCACACTAACTCACCACAACACCCTCACTCACATAAAGCACCTACAAATGAAGCAAAACATCTTACACCTACACCACATATTTGCGCCCACTACACTTACCCCGACTCACGCTTTCTTTGCATGTCCTTCCTACACACCCACACACACTACATTTATCTTAGCATCTACATCCTTCACATTCCCTCTTCTAACCATATTCCTCTCCACCAACCCACACCCCTCTCAAACCACACACGCCAACCTCTTGCCATTAAGTCCATCCACACACACACACACACACACACACACACAGTTCCACACGACTCATCTTCACAACAAAATTACTCAAACGATCCCCGTCCCACCAGCACAAAGGTTTTATCGACTGGAAATATTGCCAACAATAATACTCGTTGGTCAAAGAATTCTCCCTTCACAACTTTGCCGTCACGGTTAGGATTGCAATTTTGCAGTTATATATAATTCGTATAGATACAACGGTTTAAACAATTTACTTACTCTAGAACCGGAATTCTATGTGTGTGTGTGTGTGTGTGTGTGTGTGTGTGCTTCACACATATAACAATGGCTGAGACTGAAGAACCTAATACGAGTTAATATTGAAACTACATCCGATTAACTCAAACATTCTCCCTATATTATTCACAGAGAAGTCAATCATTTGCATCATACTCTTTTTTACGTGTTCTTTTTTACTAATAAAACTGAAACTACGTTACCTGATGCCCACAACAATAACTAATAACCACAGTTCATTATGAATACATGCGAATGTTGTCTCATTCAGTTCCTGTGTGATGGTATTAGGTGTATGTTGTCATTACACATCGCCGTGTCGCATTATGATCAACAAGCTTGATTTAACGAATATTAGATCATCAGTTTGTTCCCTACCCCAGCTTCAGGGTAATCTTGCGTTCTCTCGGACAGCTGATTACTTCTCTAATCACTTGACGCCAGTTTCCACTCCACACTATGTTTTACAATCTTACCTGACACAATAATATGTGGGAAAGCTTATCTAGACACACAATGTTCTTTACAATACTTATAACTTTGTGTTCAGTGATCTAAGTTCACACTGTATCTGGGTACTGTATATCCCCTTTAGAACTTAACTATATCGGCCAGTAAACAAAAAAGTATCAATCAGATCATACACTAAGTAGAAGGAACACAACAAGAACACATAATAAATATATTAATTAGTAATATTTTTTTGAAGGTGCAGGGCACTGCTTAAACCCAATATATAATTGTATTTTATTTAACGTCATCGCACTTACAGTGCCTTGTGTGACTTTATCCACACATATCCCTTATCCATACTAACTATCTTACTAATGCTACTGAGCTTTGAACAATTCCTCCACATATTCTGTCATAAGCTCTTCATCATTTCAGTCCCAACCTGCCTGTTGTACGTGCACCCTGTCAACATTCTGGCTTCACTTTTCTCTCTTTCCATTCTTCATTTCTTTTTCTCATGATAATATAGTTTTATACGTTGCACTAATTCATCTGCAGTTCCCTGTTGCAGCCATATCCGTATATAATTGTATACCCTCAAGTTTTTCATCCCAGTCATCTATCAACATTTGCTTTAGCTTATCACTTTATTCCGACTCAACTGGTATCCAACATTCCGACCCTAACAGCAATGTCATTTACACTAATTCAGCCTTGTCCCTTCCTTTTTATTATTTGCATTACGTACCCTTTTCATTACACTCAATGCAGCATTTCACTCCTAAGCAACCTACATTCTTGCACATACATCTTTAGTTGAAAGAGAAGATGAACACTCTACTGGAGATGATCTCAACTGTTCACTTACGGCAGTGTCATGTCTATAGTATTATATTTATCTGGATCACTGTCGAATAATTTTGACCGTTTTCGATGTGAGATGAATGTATATTTTCTTCAGGTATTACAACCAGGAGCAATCATACCTTTATTCGACTCTCTAGTGTTGCATAAATCAGAGACTCTAGTATATCATTCAGTAGCCTTACTTCAATAGCGCAATTAATTTTTGCTACGGTAGTACTAGTAGCCAGTAACCAAGTAAATCACCGGGAAGATACTTTCTTCCAGCAATATACAATTGAAATTGCAGTAAATTTCATTATTATGAAGAAAGGGTGATATTCTTGTTCATTTACACTGCCACACTTGAACAGCTTAGTTCACTGGTGTCTTCCTGTCTGCTCCGGTATCCATCTTTCCAGCTGTAATCCTTTCTTGCATTCCAGTACAACCTTTAACCCTGTCCCCTCATTTTATTTCAACACACCTCTCTTCCCATGGCTTTGGCAATGGTAACCCTATTAACCCAACCCAGCATCCCCCAGCCACTCTCCAAACTTCCCCACCAACCTCCCCGCCATTGTCAGCTCCAGGGCGACAGCAGCCAACCAAGGATTCGCCACGATAAACACTTTAGAACTTTCTCCAGACATTCACAGATTCTCGAAAATATTGGCATTTTAATCCCATCACCTGTAGATCTGATATTGGATGGAAGTGTGGGGAGGGTGGGGCGGGAGGGGGGAGGAGGTTGCAGACAGGGTTAGGACTGACAAAGTCAGTATAAGTCAAACTTAGAAAACTCATACCAGGCTAAATTCTAGATCTCATGCTTAAGGTCATAAGGAGTAAGGCCACAATTACCATGTTTTATTACGGAAGCGATATTAAAGCTATTATACTTAGGATTGTAAATTAATATGAATAGCTAAATGAGAATAAACTTGAGAAAAGGAACGAAAGAAAATGATGTAGAAAGAGTAGGACTGAGAACAAGAAAGAAACTTGAAGAAACATTTGTGTCTTTTAGGACAACAGTACATCGACCTAAATACAAAAAAAAAAAAAAAGTATAAAATATGAACAATAACATTATATGAACTGCAACCGAATATCGCTTACGTCTGATAACCTGTCTCGTATTTACAGCAGGAAAATAACCGAAAGGAGGTTGGCTAGAAATGAGAAGGAAGTGATTCTTACATCACCACCAACAAAACTGCTGCCAACTACCGTATTGACATTTGCAAAGAATAATATAAACATTTTGGGTGCGGAAGGTAGGAATTGCTAACGTCGGGGGTAGGGTTGCGAGAGGCAGACCGAAAACGGCCTGGGACGAGATTGTAGACTCATATAGAGCGTGACCTCAGGGATAAGGGACTGGACGGGAAGGCTGCCAGATATCGAGCAGAGTGGAGCAGCCATTAGGTAACCAAGGACAACGCACGTAGGCATGTTGGAGACATTATAGACTTTACAAAACAATACGAAAACTATTTTATGGGTTTACTCTTTGAGAGTAATGACAAATTTTTCAGCATATAACAACTGAAGAAAAGAATACTGTTATTACTTAAAAATAAAAAAAAGTTGCAAGGACAAACAGAATCATTAAGAAGAAAAAGAAGAAATTCCGAGACGTACACACACACACACACACACACACACTCACACACACACACTGAATGACGAAATTAGATTGCATATATATGAGTAAAATATACCATTCAGTCCTTTATTGCCCAATCAAGAGGGTAAAATCTCAGGGCTACGCTTTTTAGTATAGCCAGTGAAGATGAGTGTGGCAAATTTCCTTCCGTCAGCGGCATTATATGGGCAAAAGTCATCCACATCTCAGAAACAACTCTCATGAACCATGCCGTTTTTTATATTTCCTTAGCCCACTAAACCACCAAGCATCCATCTGGTAATATGGTTACCACTGAACACAGTAAATGGTTTCCAAGGCTACAAGAAACCATATGGCTCGTCCCTCAGTGTCGAGTCACCTGCAGACACTGGGCGACAGAACTGCCATGAAGGTAAAGCAAGTTTACAAACACACACTATGTGAGACATGATGATTGTCGGTCAAATGAGTGTTTCTCAGATACTGAAAATCTGCCGAATTTGATTTTACTCTGATGTCATTCCATATCAGTTTATTAAAAAAAACAATTCAGGCTTATAGTTAGGAATATATTACAATTCAGTGTTACCAGGAAAAACTAGAAAAGCTCACTCAATCCACGCCAGTGATGCTGGATAGTTCAGGGATATTCACACTATATTCACTTGAACATTAATAAGAACATTCACGCAACACAACATTCGCGTAACAACACACCGCAAAGTTTTCATGTTTTGTAGGTGAGCAGTTGATCATTGAAGATTTCACTCCTTTCGGCACGGAAAATCACAACTGTCCTTCCAGCATGTAGTACTGCAGACCAGGGATATTATGGTGTTCATCGGTAATGAGGTTCCAGAGGCTCACTGGTACGGCCAGGCTGCAGATTCGTTGCCCGGTTACAGTAAGACATCCCCTCCGTCAACAAGCGTCAAGCCAGCCAGACTTGACCCTGACCCTCAGTACTGACCAGCATCTAAAACTATGTACCCTAGAGCTTTGGAGTGATCAAAGTAAGCTGAGGAAAAGAACTGGGGAGTTTTCAAAATCATTCCAAAGAAAATATCAAGTAATAAAAAAGTTACAAGAATAAAAAATACAAGAATATCTGTCTATCTGTATCTATCTATCTATCTATCTATCTATCTATCTATATATATATATATATATATATATATATATATATATATATATATATATATATATATATATATGTATAATAGCGTCGTGATTATTGGGTGTGAAAGGTGACCGTGTAAAACAGAACAAGTAAATGCAATCCGTATGGACCTTAGAGTCAAAGGAACGAGAAAACATTCAAGGTTGGGAATGAGGAAGCCTTGGAGCAATTACAGTATCCATAGATGTAGTCAATGGATATTGCCTTGGAGGCAGCCGGCCAAAAGGAGAGGCGAGTGAAATGGTAGAGCTGGTGAGACAGGAGGAAGTTGGGGGGGAGGGGCAATAAAAGAAGGAGATAAGAAATGAAAGAAAAGAGTAAATAACGAATAAGTTGATGGAGAGCAGCGAGTAAAAGATTAAAAATAAAACGATAACAAGAAATAGAAAGTTGAAGTAAGAGAGAGAAATAGAAAGTTGAAGAGAGAGAGAGAGAGAGAGAGAGAGAGAGAGAGAGAGAGAGAGAGAGAGAGAGAGAGATAATCTGGTATGCACTTGTCCATCTTGTATTTGTTTCGTCATCATGTCTCACATAGTGTATGCACGTTACTTGCTTTGCCTTCATGGCAGTTTTGTCGCCCACCGTCCAGCCACTTCAGCCATGGTGTCTTCATGCGTCTCGACACTGAGGGACAAGCCATAATGTTTCTTGTAGTCTAGGTAACCATTTACTATGTTCAGCGGTAACCATTATAAACAAGTGGATGGCTAGTGGTCTAGTGGCTTAGAGAAATAAAAGACGCATGTGCCTCATAAGAAAGTACTTCTGGATTTGTTTGTTTTGTTTTGTTTTTGTTTCCATAATGCCGGTCAAGGAAGGGAGCTGGTCACATTGGCCTTAAATGTTTGGACTGATAAGCCTAGCCCCGGGACCTTACCCTCCAGATGGGGCAATAATGGACTGAAGGATATTTTCTGCATTTATGTGCAATGATTTAATCCAACCAGTGTGTGTATGTGTGTGTGTGTGTGTGTGTGTATTGGTTGCACTGCCTCTTCATGATTCCCGTTGTTCTTGCAATATGTATACATGTGTATATAACTACCTATCATCTATCTATCTATCTATACATGTGTATATATCTATCTATCATTTATCTATCTATCTATCTATCTATATCTATCTATCTATCTACCTATCTCTATCTATCTATCTGTCTATCAATCTACCTATACATGCATACATACATATATATATATATAAACATATATATATATTTTTATATATATATTTATATATATATATATCTTTATATATATATAGAGAGAGAGAGAGAGAGAGAGAGAGAGAGAGAGAGAGAGAGAGAGAGATAAATAGATAGATAGAGAGAGAGAGAGAGAGAGAGAGAGAGAGAGAGAGAGAAACAGATACATATATTAAAGTGAAATAAACAAGGAAATATTAAAAACACCGGTAACTGAAAACACACACACACACACACACACACACACACACACACACACACACACACACACACAATTCCAGTTCTAGAGTCTGTACATTGATTAAAACCGACGCATCTGTCATAACTGTCTAGAACTGCAAAATTACACTAACTGTGGTTGTGAATTGAGAATTCTCTGACCAACGTGTGTTATTGTCAGCAATATTTCCAGTCGAAAAATGCCATTGTGATGGTGGGGCGTGGATCGTTTGGGGGAATTTGGGGCAGTAATTTTGTTGTGAAGATGAGTCGTGTGGAACTGGACGTGTGTGCGGATGGACTTAATGGCAAGGGGTTTATGTGTGTGGGTTGAGAGGGGTGGGGGGAGGTCGATGGAGAAGAATAAGGTTAGGAAAGGGAATGTGAAATATGTGGCTGCTGAGGCATGTGTAGTTGGTGTGGATGTTTGGTGCAGGTGTAGGAGTTATTGTGTGTGTCGGTGCTGCATGTACTCGTAGGTGTGAGTGTTTGATTGGTTGGTGACTGTGATGGAAGAGGCGCTGATGTGAGAGAAGTGAGTGTGGGATGTTGTGTGTGCGCTTATTACGTGATATTTCTGGGGAATATATTCGGGGTAAAGGCTGAAAGAATGAAACGAAAATGAGTTTCAAAGGACCATGGTAATTGTGGCGGGTGAAATGAGCACTGTGGCTGGAGTGAGGGGTTATTGTAGTGAGGACATACAAGCTGGCTTCAGTGGTGGCAGAACACACTATGGCTGCGTGCAACGGTGTAGTTATGAAAACCTATACACATATGGTACGCACATAGTACCAATACTGGTGTTACATAAAATTAGTGTAGGGTATTTCAGGTCATCATTAAGAGTAAAAGCCAATGACACTTAAGGCAAATTATCTCCATTCACAGAAATATAAGAAAATGAAAAGAAAAGAACAATGTCACGAAACAATCTTGAGATGCTTCAGGTAAATCCACCCAATCCTGTCTGTCTGTCTATAGGCAAACGCCGTACACCCTGACGGTTGACCACAAACGAGTCGCCTCTATGTCACCCTGTCCTACTCAGTAAGAGCACCCTTTCTCCATCACCCACTCCACTCTCATATTCTTCTCCATCTCATCCATCCGTCCCATCCTCAGCCTCTCCCACTCCTCCCCTCCACCTCATTCATATACATTCCACAAGTCAGTCTCTCATTCTCCATTCTCTCCAAATGGCCATGCTATTTCACGGGACTTCTAACGTTTTCCAGCACAGCCCCAGTAACACCACAATTCTTCTTCACTTCTTAGGTCTGTCCCTTCACATAACTCCAAGTACTCCACCCACATAAGTCATTCACAGATCCACAGAAATATAGAAAAGATATAATGACAAAAGGAGACAACCGATAGTCTACACCATACAGCAGAGTCACATGCAGGGAGCAAAATCAGAGTCCAGAATATTATAGATTCAAAAGAAGCAAGAGAACAGAGTTCAATAGATAGAGGGTTTTAGTTACAAGAGGATGTCATACAGACAATCAAAGTCATAACTTAAAGCCAGAGGTGAAACAGAATGAGCATTAAACATGAAATCAGAAGACCTGAAAGTGAAAATCAACACTAAGCCACAGAGGGAAGGACAAACGTGCACAGTTTTGTTAGTATCATCAAGAGACCAAACCCATTCCGTCAAGGAATTGGCCACTTGCGTGGTTTGGACTAAAAGGAAGTTAATAATATCGACTCAAAATTTTCACAGTTCATCAATTTCCGTTAAAGTAAATAAACTTGTTAACGTAGCCCTTAAATAATTTCAAGTACGTTATGAACAATATTATGCTTGGTCTTAGCCACAGAGACGAAAATAACAATACCGAAGACCGTCAATCTTTTCACAGTGTTTCATTTTTTCCCCTAATTAGAGCTACATCGGATCATATCCTTGTTCGCCAAGTCAAAACAATTTTCAATTTATGTTTAGCTTTTTAACGTGATTTATAATGATTCTGCGAAAGATATCAGTGATGATAATTTGTGGCCCAGAACTTGTCAGTGGTCAGATTCAGAAGAAAAAGAAAAAGCATTATCAAAGAATAAAAGAAACGGAGTTGACGACAAGATGGGACATCCTAGAAGTAGAATAATATTGTAAAGTAACATAATTGTATGAATATTGTATACATATATTATTCATAGTAAATAGTGATTATTCAGTAATATTACATTTTAAATAAGTTGTATACATATTTGAATAAATGCATTAAAGTAAATTATTTAACTGTAATACAGTATGTACTTGGGATATTATAGTGAAATGCATACATGCAAGAATAAAAATAGTTTAAAATTAAGATTATTGTAAGAGTTATTAATATTTCATTCAAAGATAATGGTACTGGTCTGTCATATATGGGTCATTTTTCTTTGTATTATTATTATTATTATTATTTTTATTTATTTATTTTTTATTTTTATATATATATATATAATTAGTACTATATACAAAATATATACACTTCATTCAGGGTGGTTAACTGTGATGTTAACTCTCCCCCCACTAAATAATGACTCCAAATTAGCAATTCTTGCATGCATTCTGTGCATTGCGAACAGCAGTACTGCAACTACAATGCAGACGATTATAAAGACAGAAGGTGCTTGGCTATACACATAATATGGGTTGAACATACTCAAACTCAAATCTTCCCAGGGCTTCATTGTTTCATTGATCAGCTGCATAGTTTCAAACTTAGGTGAAGTCAGCTTAATACTTGTGCTCATGTTTAAGTTCATATTAGGCAGTGGGTGGAAATGTTTGTGTGTATGGTTGATAATGGCGTAGTGATTGATGGTGGATAAAGTAGACATGGATGGTGTAAATACCGCACAGTAGTCTGGTGCTATGTATAATCTACAAGTAACTACAAAGTCTCTTCGGAGGCGTGGGTTCGAATCCCACCGCTGCCACCAAATGTCATAAAGGCTTTGTAGTTACTTGTAGAGAAGTATATTTTAGACTTGTGGTCGAGCGGCTTTTTTATCTTGTAGTAGCTTCCCCACCAAATGTCATGTAGTGACAGGAGAGGTAAAGAATAGTATGGGACTATTTTAATTTGTCTTGGAAATATTAACAAGTCTCTCACACGGAACGAATATAAGTCCCGGGTAGCTACCTCCCTGTCTCGCTATCTGTCTCTCTCTCTCAAATCGCTAAGCCCTTCTTCCGTGACCTGTCTCTAGGGTCGCTTGTCTCCTTCTAAACTCTCTTTCCTAAAATCTGGTGTAGCAGGGGTGTGTCACGTGTGTTCCTCATGGATGGAAAGCTTAAGGAGCCTGTGTGTGAGTATGTGTGTATATGTGTGTGCATGGTTACCAGATCTTTGTTCACGAGAGGACTGCTGACAGCTAACTGCATCATCTCCTTACTGGCCGCTGTCGTCAGCTTTCCTCAGTGTTAAGAGTGTGTAAGCATGTTTAGCACTGCTCGATTCTCGCAGATACAACACCTTCTCATCATCTGACTCCCTGCTTCTATCTGTCTCTCTATCTATCTATTTATCTATCTATCTATTATGTAGTCCTACACGTTATGAACAATATTATGCTTGGTCTTAGCCACAGAGATGAAAATAACAATACCGAAGACCGTCAATCTTTTCACAGTGTTTCATTTTTTCCCCTAATTAGAGCTACATCGGATCATATCCTTGTTCGCCAAGTCAAAACAATTTTCAATTTATGTTTAGCTTTTTAACGTGATTTATAATGATTCTGCGAAAGATATCAGTGATGATAATTTGTGGCCCAGAACTTGTCAGTGGTCAGATCCAGAAGAAAAAGAAAAAGCATTATCAAAGAATAAAAGAAACGGAGTTGACGACAAGATGGGACATCCTAGAAGTAGAATAGATGTAAAACAAAATAAGCCAGAGGACAATGACCTTAGACTAATGAGCATCCAAGGAAAACAAAGGGGAATATCGAAATACGAGAACAGAGACAAAATCACAATACCCACAATACCGACATGGGATTGCTTATCCTGGCACCGTCACCGTGTTACTATCAGAAAGGACAGAGTTAATGTGTTAGACAAGCCTTACCACGGGTTTTATCATACTTCAAGGGCTTGTTACCAAGGAAAAGATATTTAAATTTCACTGGGAAGTTAGCTGACAGTCCCACCGCATCTCGCTGTACAGTTTTAAATCATTTCTTGATAAACACATTTATAGTTTATTTTTTATAGAGGGGAAAAAATAGAGAAGCCTTGCATTTTTTAAAACCTACCTCTTTTTTTTTTTTTCTCTTCTTCTTCTCCTTCTTCTTCTTTGTTTGTTTACAGGAAAGGGGAGAGAGGGAGGTTAGAGAAACTGTGCCTGAAATAATGTTGTCTTTTTGTTTCTCTCGTCGCTTACGACTTTTCTTTTTCCTTTTCCCCCCCCTCAGTGTCTCGTTTTTTATTTGGAGAGGGACTTTATTCTAGAGAGAACTGTAAGAACATGTGGACTGTGTGTGTGTGTGTGTGTGTGTGTGTGTGTGTGTGTGTGTGTGTGTGTGTGTGTGAGAGAGAGAGAGAGAGAGAGAGAGAGAGAGAGAGAGGGAGAGAGATCATTTTTCTGAGGTGTCATCCTTTGATCTGCATAATTTGGAAAAGCGTTTATGAATACTGCAGTTAAAGTTAAGGATAATTAACGGTTGGAGTCTGTGAGGGAGGGTGTGAGTGAAGGAGTGTATGGGTGAGGGAGGTGTGGGTGAGGAGGGGTATGAGTGAGGGAATTGTGGGTAAGGATGGGTGTGGGTGAGGGAGGTGACAGTGAGGAAGGTGTTGGTGAGGCAAGTGTGGGTGAGAAAGGGTGTGGGTGAGAAAGGATGTGGATGAGGAAGGTGACAGTGAGCAAGGGCGTGGGTGAGGAAGGTGACAGAGAAAGGGTGTGGATAAGGAAGGTGAGAGTGAGGAAGAGTGTGGGTGAGGGAGATGACAGTGAGCAAGGGTGTGGGTAAGGAAGGATGTGGGTGAGAAAAGGTGTGGATAAGGAAGGTGACAGTGAGCAAGGGTGTGGGGGAGAGAAGTGACAGTGAGCAAGGGTGTGGGTGAGAAAAGTGATAGTGAGCAAGGGTGTGGGTGAGGAAGGTGACAGTGAGCAAGGGTGTGGGTAAGGAAGGTGAGAGTGAGCAAAGGTGTGGGTGAGGAAGGTGACAGTGAGCAAGGGTGTGGGTGAGGAAGGTGACAATGAGCAAGGGTGTGGGTAAGGAAGGTGACAGTGAGCAAGGGTGTGGGTGAGGAAGGTGACAGTGAGCAAGGGTGTGGGTGAGGAAGGTGACGGTGAGCAAGGGTGTGGGTGAGGAAGGTGACAGTGAGCAAAGGTGTGGGTGAGGAAGGTTGACAGTGAGCAAAGGTGTGGGTGAGGAAGGTGACAGTGAGCAAAGGTGTGGGTGAGGAAGGTGACAGTGAGCAAAGGTGTGGGTGAGGAAGGTGACAGTGAGCAAGGGTGTGGGTGAGGAAGGTGACAGTGGGCAAAGGTGTGGGTGAGGAAGGTGACAGTGAGCAAAAGTGTAGATGAGGAGGGGTGTGAATAAGGGTGTGGATGAGGGAGATTGTGGGTGAGGAATGATGTAGGTGAAGGAGTGTGTGAATGAGGGAGGGTGTGGGTGAGGAAGGTGTGGGTGAGGAGAGGTGTGGATGAGTGAGAGTGTGGGTGAGAGAGGATGTGGGTGAGGGAGGGTGTGGATGAGGGAGGGCGTAGGTGAGGAAGGTGTAGGTGAGGAAGGTCTGAATGAACAAGATGTGGGTGAGGACGGTGTGGGTGAGGAAAGTGTGGGTGAGCAAGGTGTGGGCGAGGAAGGTGTGGGTGAGGAAGAGTGTGGGAGGGGAAGGTGTGGGTGAGGAGGTGTGGATGTGGAAGAGTATGGGAGCCGAAAGTGTGGGTGAGGAGGGGTGGGGTGAGGAAGGGTTGGGTGAGGAAGGATGTGAGAGTGGAAGGGTATGGGAGAGGAAGTTTGTGGGTAAGGAAGAGTGTGGGTGAGGAAGGTGTGAGAAAGGGAGGGAATGGATGAGAACGGGTGTGGGGAAGGAACGGTGTGGATGAGGGAGGGAGGATGGAAGTGAGAATGACTATTGATGATCGAGAGAGGTTGTGGGTGAAGAGGGATGTGGGTGTGGGAGGTTGTGAGAAAGAGAAGGTGTGGATGAGAGTGGGTTAGGGTGAGGAAGATTTGGGTGAGGATAGTTGTGGGTGGAGAAAGTGATTGGTGAGGAAAGGAGGGTGTTGGTAAGGGAAATATTAGTAATGAAGGGCATATTTGGGGGAGGGTTGGCGTGG
Organism: Coenobita brevimanus; assembly: GCF_032717465.1. Lineage (NCBI taxonomy): Eukaryota > Metazoa > Arthropoda > Malacostraca > Decapoda > Coenobitidae > Coenobita > Coenobita brevimanus. The sequence goes on from NC_136959.1 coordinate 14,441,845, forward strand.
GATGAATGTGAATAATAAGCATATTGAATAAGAAGTGACCCTGCTAGTTGAAGTGCAAAAAGTAAACTCTCGTTGAAAATATGTAAGAGTGTGAATATAAGACAAGGAGAAAAGGAGGGAGTGTGAAGGTAGAGCGAGTGCAGGTAAGAGGCCTGAGTGTGTGAGAGTAGGGAGCAACAGGACCAGAGTGAGGATCCATCAATCTTCACTCCTGCCGTCTGGTTTAAATACAAATTTTCTATTACTCTCTGGCCCATATTATCAACTTTACTTCTTTGCAGCGCTATTGCTAACCTCTCACACATATTCGGTTCAACAGCTTTTCATAGTTCCTAAAGCATAAATACATAAATTGCATCGCAGTCTCTCTCCGGCCACATTTTTGTCTCCAAATAGTGCTTGTTGTGCAATTTTCTACAGTGAGCCTTAACGGTTTGTCAGCTAATATCCTCCCCAATCAACCTTTTATCCTATTCATAGTCACCCTCCAAATGTCTGACGTTTAACTCGCAATAGATTTTATGCAAAGATATGGGGCCAAGATATGAAGAAATGTGTGTGTGTGGATGAGTAACTTGGGAGTGTGTCGTCCTGTGTCGGCTACCTCCTTTTCTCTGGGGGAAGCAACCTAGATATATTGATAGATAGCATTCTAGCATGCCTGGCTTCTTAGGAATTGCCAAAAACATCAAAATAACAATTAACTTCGGCAGTTGTCCAGGTTCAAGTATAGTGTAAATACCAACCTATAATTGCTTTGGCACCTGTCCATATTCGTGTTAGCCGTCCATGTTATTTCAACATCAAAGCTATTCCATCTTCTTCGTTAGCTTGTCATCATTATAGATTTCTTTACAGCTTTCTCTTCATTCAGAATTGGTGGGACTTCCCTTTGCTTCTCCAATATTTTTCTCTTTTCTTTCATCACTACATATTTCTTTTATATGTGCATTTCATCTCTCTAACGCTTTGTAACTTCTGTATAAGCTCTGTCGGCACTTTTCATTACTAATTTTCCATCTTCTTCCCATACTTCTTTAATTCTCTCACACATCATCTGCTGATTCCTCCTTGCAAAACTTATATATATATATATATATATATATAAGTTTTGCAAGGAGGAATATATATATATATATATATATATATATATATATATATATATATATATATATATATATATATATTCTGCCTGTTCTCCATTCTTCCTTTGGCTCATTACATGCTTGCTTTCTTTATCTGTTGAATTGTGTGCACCTCACATTATGATTTTGGACATCATATTTATCGTCTCCATCAACAATGTCATCTGTTATTCACTGTTGTTTGGCTTTTCTCTCTCTTGTCTTAACCACTGCTTCAGCAATCTTTACCACTGCCTTTTTCACTGGTTCTCACTGACTTCTATATGTTCATCGGATATCTAATATTTATTTCCCGTCATTTATCCTGAAATCTCCTACTGTGCCTCTTTTTCAAATGTTCTATGCTTTTTAGCATTTCCTCTCTACCCTCTTCAGTTCCAGTTGCACTTTCATCACACCTGGATCATGATCACCATTACAGTCAGCTCACCTGAGTATGTTTTCACTTGCTTATGCTACACTTCTGAAACGTGTGATAATGGTAATAAACTTTGATATCTGAACTCATCACTGTGCCTCTTCCAAGCCCACAGATTTCACGGGTGTTGCTTAAGCCACGTGCATGCAATAATATGGTTATTTTCCATAAAACCATTCTATAAACATTCCCCCTTCTTCGCTATTCTCTCTCAGGCCAAAAGGTCCAGCTATGTCCTGTTCAGAATTCAGATTGTCCATCACTCGAATAAGTTCGCGCCTATACCAACTGATATTTCGCCTTATCTACCTGCTAATCAAACTAATAAACCTACATCTGAACTCCCACTCGCAGCATATAAATGCATCGCATTCATATCTTTTGATCTTCCCTAAAATTTTATCAACAGCACTGCGTCAGACAGAGCCCGTAACCTTTCACTGATCAGGGTATCTTTTTCATCATCATCACACCCACATCTCTCTTCATTGTATCACCAACGGAATATACCATACCTATGTCATCTTTATCCAACCTTCCTGTCCCAGTCAACATTCCCTCCGTTTGTCCAAAAACAATAATATCCATCCTCTTTATCTTCCTGCCAAGATTTCCAACATTCTAGCCTGTTGTAATGTTAGCACATTGCACGTAGACTATTTAATGCCTTCAGTGGTGCACACAGTATCTTGATGACGGTCGGGAACAACAGGTACCACTGTCATCACATATGCTGTTAACGTTGTTCCTCGAGAAGCTCTGCCGAACAGAGCTTTCTACGATAAAAAATGTCCACGAGCTCACACGAATAGCGGCGAGCCACCGCAAGCAAAGTGAAATTTTCGTAGTACCAGTCACATTATGCGAGTATGTACGAGTGAAGTACGAGCAAAAAATGAGAGTCGTGGAAAAAAAGTCGCCTAATGTCTCATGACTATTCATGCAACTGTTCGTATGAGTAGAAAGGAGTTGCCTTACGACATTGAACGACTTTTGAGAGCTCATGCGAGTTATCATGCAACCTGTTAAGAATAGACATGAACATCCACGAATATTAAAGAGCCTCTACCGAGCTCGTACGAGGTCGTACTGCAGGTCTAACGAACTCGTAAGACCTTGTGCAAGTAGCTGATTTCGTTGTGGCTCGCAGAGAAATTTGCCTGCAGCAGTAACTTTTTTCCCGAGCTTCCAAGAGATATTCCACCAAGCGCGATCTAGACCATGACCTCCACAACCTTTGGAGAGCTCGCACGTTAAATTCGTACAAGTTTATAAGAATTTCACTGACTTCAAACATTTTGAACTCGCTGAAACTCGTAGAAAGTTCGGCTAGGCAGTATGACTGGGCCTTTTTTTTTTTTTTTTTTTTTTTTTTACATGTCCAACTCTGGGCAAAGGCTTCAGGGCCTATTTCTTGGGAGCAGTGACCTATCCCAAGGCCCAGTAGTCCTCCTACACCTCCACATGTCATCACTTACTGACTGCATATCTGTGATTATTGTTAATTCTGAATGTGACAAGGGCACCACATCTTTCCATGGTGGCTGGCCATATATTGTTACTCGCACAACTCATCTTTGACGTGACACCATCGCTGTCATTCACCACGTTGGTCCATCTGCCAGTCCTGCTGTTTCACACTTTGCATACTACATCTCCCTGTCATGTGTGAGGCTGACACAAGTGCCCTCACCCAAATAAGTAATCAACAATGTTGGTTTACCTGGGTATGGTAGTCACTATAAGCTAGTTACTACTTGGAACTATATGTGAGAGCTGGGTATATTAAGGCAACCATGATAGAATGAGTCCTCATTTAGAGGACAGCTGTCTCCCTCTGCAAGGTACTGTGCTTCCAGCAATACCCTTTTTATTCCATGGCAGGTTGTACAGTAGTAATATTACTAATATACCCTGGTGTCATAGTATTTTCTTCACCTACCAACAATAAATCATATCAACGATGGCTGTCAGATCAGAACAAAACTGTTGATAAAAATGTGAAGGAGATAATTACAAACTACCACAAAGTTTTCAGGAAGTGATGGTATGGAACTAAGTTTCTCCAGTCTCATGACTTACTTTTATCTATACTTTTATCCTTTTATCCCGTTTTGGATAACTCCCTGGACTTGAGGGATTAGAAATTGCCATTTTCAACCCCATAAAGCTGAATAAATTCGACTAGACATTGAAAACACACACACACACACACACACACACACACACACACACACACACACAAGGAATTTATGGAAGTAAGAACTCACGCACGATAAAGTTCATAGTTAACCCCTTAACTGCAGGGCGTTACTTTCATGATGCTTGGGTGCAATGGATCATACCGCGGGGTGTCACTTTTGTGAGTCTGTGTTATTTTGAATTCTCCTGGGCTTACAAGTGGTGGCTTGTATCATCTATCAGTACTGCCAATGTCCAGCAATAGTCAGCACTCCTAATGTCATCTGTACTCCCATCCATTGTTGACAATTTAGCCATTTTTCCCTGTTCTTGACTTCCCTCCCTACCTCCCCTCCATTACCCTCTCCTCTCACCTGCCCGGCCGCGCTGCGCTAAGCAAATCTTCCCCGGAATTTTCCACTGATTTCATCCATTGAAATAAGTCCTATGTCCTATTCTTATAGAAAATAATATATACAAAAAAGAAATAAGGTAAGTGATAGTGCCATACACCTGGAATTGGCTAATTATTACCTGACAACACCTCAGGTGCACTCGTTTGCTAATTTCCCCTGGTAATTTCCCCGTGAAATATGCCGTATAATCTATTCTCGTAATGAAAAGTAATCACTCTAATATCCGGACACCCAATATCCGAACATCCCCACTAACCGGACATAATCATCCTGGGATCCAATATTCCCCAAATGGTCCGAAACCCCCCCCCCAAAAAAAAGAAAGAAAAAATTTCCCGCCCATAATTTGAACTTGCCACGCACGGTGCGGGAGAGCATTGTTGTGGCACGTCATTCCTCCAACGTCCGATAGAGCACCGCTGCATCCTCCCCACTTTCCGCCTGTCTCTCGCCACGAGTGCACGCTCATTGTTATGGCTGCCCACGTGATCGCTTTTGTGGTGGTGCCTTACCTGCTGCAGGCACTCCTGCTGCTCTCGGGCCTCCTCTTAGTGTGTGTGATGATGGCCCTGCCACCTGAGAAAAAGAAGAGAGTGGTGTTGACTCTGGAGAAGAAACGGGAGATATTGGAGAGAGTAGATGCGGGGTGGTCGTCTTCCCGCATTCTCCACGAGTACAACCTGGCCCAGTCTACTTTGTTCAATATTAAGAGATCCCAAGACAAACTCATGCAGTAAACGGCTGACTTCTCGTCGAGAAGCAAACACAGCGTGGAGAGAAAGGTGATGTTTACCCCAAAGTTTGCAGGAATCGACCGATCCACATTGATTTGGTATCGACAACAACGTGCTGCTGGTGTGATGGTACGTGGAACGGAGCTGAAGGCTGCTGCTGAGAAGTTCGCCAGGCTTCACGACACCCTAGACTTCAAGGCATCCGAGGGTTGGCTCTTTGCGTTCAAGTTACGGCATGGCCTTACCAGCCGTAAAGCTCATGGCGAAGCTTTGGACGCTAACGAGGATGGAGTTGACAAGTTTCGGCACAAGGTGAAGGGCTTGATCGACAGGGAGGGCCTCACTCTCGGTCAAGTCTACAACGCAGACGAAACTGGCCTATTCTATCACTCGCTGCCAATGAACACTCTAGCCGAGGAGATGGAGAACCATGTACCTGGCCGCAAGCTCTCCAAGGAACGGATATCTGCTTGGTGCTGTGCCAATGCTAACGGCATGCACTGGCTTAAGCCCGTTGTTGTTGGCTGCGCAAAGCAGCCTCGGTGCCTTCGTGGGGTGAGGATGTCCTTCCTGTCGTCTGGTACCATTCTTTGAAGGCATGGTTTGCAGCTGTGATCTTCAAAGACTGGTTCCACCGCCACTTCATCAAGGAGGTCATCATTTACCAGACGAAGACACTGGGAATCCCGCGCGACCAGGTAAAGGCCCTCCTTCTCCTCGATAATACACCTGCCCACCCGTGCGACAAGGACTTGGTTGCTGAGAATGGCCGGAATAGGTGCATGTTTCTGCCACCTAATACGACTGCTCTCATCCAACCAATGGACTAAGGAGTGATCGTGGCAACAAAGCGCCTATACCATCGGAAGTTCCTGGACGAGATGATGGTTGTTCTCGAGGACGAGGGACGGGACACACGAGGCAAGCGGACTTTGGAAAACCTTCGCTGCTACAACATCAAGTCTCCGCTGTACAACTGGGCTAGTGTATGGAAGGAAGTCCCTGTGAAGACTGGAAAATGGTTGATCTCGTCTGCTTCTCGGAACGGATGTGGAGTACGATTTTCTAAGGTTTGACGTGGATGACTTCCATGCACGGCTACGTACGCACTGCGACGATGTTGATGTGGACGATGTTCGTGAGTGGTTGGATGATGATGAGGGCGATCCTGGGTATCAGACGTTGTCTGATATCGAGATCACGTCTTCAGTTGCAGGTGTCAGTACCGAACTTGAAGATTCCGACGAGGAAGGTGACGATGATGCGAACTCCTCTCAGCAGGACACTACTCCAGCCATCCCCAAGCTGAGCGCACTCCGGGAACATCTAGAGTTCGTCCTAGACTACCTGGAACACCCGGACTGCAACAGGGAGATAGGGCCCTTGGGACTCATGGAGGAAGTGCGTGCTTTCAGGCAGCGCATCATCAATTGTCAGAATCGTCAGTCATTGCGTCAATCAACCATTGACATTTTTTTCAGGCCCGTGACCCCTGCTGTGCCCAGCCCTGGCTCCACTCCGTTGGCTCCCCAAGACAGGCCCTCATGCTCCGAGCCACAGCCCAGCACATCAGCCACGGTGAAGTCACCGCTCGACGTGAGTTTGCGGCTGTCTTCAGAGTCGTCTGCAGTGGGTACGCCATCACCACGACCCAGCGATGCACCCCTAGGCCACCTGCCAGTGATACTCTCGGACTCTGACAGTGAATAAACAGCAAGAATTTCTCCACTAGACCACACGGGAATTTAGAGTGTTGTGCAGTGAAAAAAACAGTGTGTTGTGTTAAGGATTTACAGTTGTGAGAGAAAAGACTCAAATGGAACAAAATTTAACGTAAATAGACTTGTTTGTTTTGGCTTTGGAAAACTATTAGAAGAATGGGAAAAGTTAAAGTGCAACACTTAGTAAGTTACAATGGAGCATTAGTTAGACAAGAGTGCGCACTGTGAAGAGAATGAACTTCTGTGTGCGATTGACTAAGTTCAGTGCAAGACTTCAGGAAGAGTGTACTGCAAGTGCTTCAGGAAATACTTCTTACTGTCAGAGTCCGAGAGGAGGCGGTTATTTATCGAGGTGGCCATGGACTTGCTGTAAGTAGGCAGAATGTTTCATAATGTACTTTTTTCCATACTATACTTACCTCATTTCACTCTTTAATGTCCTTTATTGGTGTGAATAGGGTGTTAGGAGCTATGCATGTGCAGTAGGAAGGTGTTTTTCTGAGTTAGGCTAGGTTAGGGTCCATAAGTACCAGTCCAGGAGCCAGTCACCAGAATGTTTATTATTGTATGAACCTACTTCTAAACCCTCATTTTATGTTTCTTTTGCATTTATTTCAGTCATTTATGTGCCTTATTGGTGTGATTTGGGTCTTAAATAGGTGCTATGCATGTCCAGAGGGAGTTGTATAGGTGTTTCTCTGAGTTAGGGTCCATAAGTACGAGTCCATAAGCTGGGGCCCAATATCTGGACAGGACCACTATCCAGACCTGCCTATGGCTCTATTACGTTGGATATTGGAGTGATTACTGTATATATAAGAAAGGAAGGGAGAAGCCTAAGTGATATTTACTTTCACCTGGAACTACCTATTATTATATGTATTGTCGAGATTTCCTACCAGTCATTTCATAGCATATAAATTAGCAGCTGTCACCCTATTGACATTGTCAACCCTTGCCTGCCCATATATGCCAGATCATTCAGTTCCTTGTCGTCCTCTGAGGTGAAACTATGTCACACCTGCGCCCCGCCATTTCCTCTGCTTCTGCAGCAATTGCAAAGGGCCCTGTGACCTCTACCCCTAGAAAAACTCATGTGGGAAGCAGTAAAGGACTAAGTGACTCAGCAGTGGAACGTAAACTGGCAGAATTATCAATGATAATGATGGATAGTGACTTTGATCCTTTGGGTGAATCATGTGATGAGCCTGGGGCAGAAATCGTGACAGAAATTCCTAGTACAAGTGCTTCAGTGTCCGAAGTTATCCCTAGCTCCAAGGGAAAGGAGCCCTTAGTGCAGCAAGGGAAGGAATTTGGTAAGGGAGTGAAAAGGCGGCTGGTTAGCCCTGGAACAATGGCCTCGCGTCACCCAGCCCACCATGAGTCCCGAGGTGAATCACCTCCCCACTCCCCCAGCCCCACTTCACTAATTTCTTCCTCATCTTCAGCGGAATTTTCTCCTGAGTCTTTGTCGTCGGAGTCTCCACCAGCACCTACAGTGAAGGCAGGCCATAGGGAAAGAGGAAAATCCCTGCAAAGGCAGGCCGTAGGGAAAGAAGAAAATCCCTGCAAAGGCAGGCCGTAGGGAAAGAGGTAAATCCCTGACATGTAAAAGTAGAGTAGCAAGTAGAGTAAGGGCTGCTAGTGCTGCACGGCAACCCAAGGTCAGTGAGAGTGACCTTGAAACAGCCCAGTCTGCCTCACAGCCACCCTTCACCCTCACTCACCCTACACAGCCACGACAGGGAATCCTGGATGCCTTCGTGTGGACGGAAGGTTCCGATTTCGTCCGTGAACAACGTCATTTCGACGAGAGTTCCTCAGGGATACAGCCTGCCTTCACTCTTGACGAGGATGCTGAGTGTGTGGACTTCCTTTTGGCCTTCCTCGATGACGAAGTCATGCAGCACATATGTGATGAGAAACACAGGTACGAGTCACAACGTGCTGCAAATGGTGCAGGTGCAGCGAAGATGCAACAGTGGACCATGCTGGGAGTGTAGGAGCTGTAAGTGTTCTTTACCCTCATGCTTCTCATGCCACATTCAAAGAAGGATGAGTTGGAAGAATACTGGTCCATGGACCCCTTACTACCCTCACCCACCTTCAATAAATACATGGCCAGAGATCACTTCCAGAACATCATGGGAAACCTGCACTTCTTCAACAACGATGTACCTTCCCAGACTGACCCACTCTAGAAGATCCGGGAGATTCTGAGCAGAATGAAGGATAAGTTTATGTCATTCTTCCATGCACTTCAGACGGTTGTCATAGACGAATCCTTGATTTTGTTCAGAGGACGTCTTAGGTTTGTACAGTACATTCCAAGCAAATGCCACCGCTTTGGAATCAAGTTCTTTGTACTGTGCGACTGTAAGACGGGATACATCCTTGATTTCGTCATCTGTTCAGCCAGCACTGTCAATCTGGACAGAACACACTCCCCTGGCTTCTTAGGCTGTGTAGTGAAAGTGCTACTTGAAAGGTATTTTGGTGGGAATCATGTGCTGTATACTGACAACTACTATACAGCACCGAAACTTGCTAAATACCTTTCAGAGCACGGCTTCTGGGACACTGTGAAGAGCAATCGTGCCAACTTCCCCAAATTCCCCAAGGCAGGAAATTCGCAGTGAGGAGATGTGCACCTACGCAGGTCTGAGAAGATGCATGACAAGAGGGTCGTGCACATGCTCACCACCGTACACAAGGGGGAACTGAAAGACAGTGGAAAGATCGACCGTAGGACAGGCTAACCTGTGAGGAAACCTGATGCTGTCATCGACTATAATATCAACATGCAGCTGGTGGACAAGTCCGACATGATGACTGAAGAGATCTACTGCCTCAGGAAGAATACTAGGTGGTACAGGAAAGTTTTTCTGCATCTCATTGACATGACGATGCTGAACGCCTTCATCCTGTACAAGATGAAGGTAAAGCCACCCAAGTACTTCTCCCTGAGGTTGTTCGCCAGGACCTGTGTTCAACAGCTGCTTGAGAGATATGGTAGGGTGACAGCAGCAGCTCCAAGGCGCCATTCTGTTAGACTTCCTGACAGACTTGAGCAGAGGGCGTACATGGATCAGCACAGACTGGTGCAAATGCCTGCCACAACCAAGAGGAAGGCTGCGAACGGCAGATGCCAGGTGTGTGCACATACCACCAGATGCACACCTGAGCACAAACGCACCTCTTGGCAGTGCGCTGAGTGCTAGGTTCCCCTCTGCGTTACCTGCCTATTTGATTACCACAGCCTGAAGCAGTTCTAAAAGTGCAAGTGGAAAATGTAAATAATGTGTAAATAATATGTAAAAAATTTGTAAATAGCAAGTGAAAGCAATGGATGTAAATATGATGGAACAGTATAATATAGTTTTATAAGTTACTGCAAGTGACAGTGCATAACATAGTGTAAATAAAATAAAAGTGTAAATATTGAAAATACAATAGAAATGTAAAGAGAAATGTAAATAATTAGTAATATAAGAATATGAGTACAAATACATGAAGTAATGACAGTGAAAGTGAAACCTTGGCTCTCTACATATTTTACTGAAAGAGAAATTGAATGCCTACGGTGACAATAAACAACTATTACTGAAGGAAACTTATGGATAAATACCGCAAATATATATAAGTGTTATAACGTAATGGGAATATAAAGTGTGAGTGTTTTTATGAATAATAAATGACAGAATACCAGCGTGGAACGAGCGCAAGTGGAAAGCTCGTACGCGTTGGTAATTTTCATTGCTTTCAGTGTTTTTTTTTTTTTTTTTGGAGTATGGATTCCAAACTACTTGATAATCATAGAATAGTGTTTCTAGTGATAATATCAGGCTATGGTAATCATATTACGGGGTGTCGGGAAGTGTAAAGTGGAGACTTCGTTACCCAACTTCAGAAGTCTCCACAAGTCCTACGGCACTCGAAGAAGGCTCAACAAACATCCCAGGAGAAAGCTGAACGTATGTGCCATGTCCATATGTAATTTTAATATTCTAAGACTAATAACTGATTTTTGGCAAATATTTTTATAAAGTCAGTCGGAGCGCGAATATCCTCGCGGGACATGCAAGGGGCGCAAAAACAACCCTGCGGTGTAGGGGTTAATAGGACGAAAATCTCTCTTCCAGTAAGAGCAGTTAGAGGCGGAGACTTGACTGATAAATGGTGATTTTAGCCCAGGGATACACATCCTACTGCCTTCTTGGGTCACATCACCATAATAAGTTGTAAGAGAGGATTACAAGATACACGAGTCTTAATGATTAGATCTTAAGTAATCAAAACCTTTGCTCACACACACACACACACACACACACACACACACACACACACACACACACACACACTTACCTGCATGTATTCATAAACCTGCATGTATTCATAAGAACTGCTTATATTTACAAGTATCAGAAGCAGATAATTTAAAGCTTTATGTAATCATGTAATAGGTATAGTTACCAGCACATTATGTAAATTAACATTACAATCAATAATGTTAATTTATAACAGTTTATAGACATTTATACCTTTCAGTATTGCTAATAAAATTCTGTAAAGCTTACGAGCTCAGTGAAGGCAAAGAAAGATGGCTACTATCTGTCAGTTTAACACTGATGGAAGCAACAAAGGTACTCGATGGCCACAGATTGTTCATCCCTGGACCCCCTTTACTCTAATGACAGCTTTCATTTTGATTTTCCTAACGATTTTATGAAACACTTATCCCCAAGAACTGTGTGAGTTGCCTTTCCTTCCACAAGGGGATTTTTCGAATCTTTCAACAATCAATTTTATATCATTATGACATGATAGAAGATATTGCACCAAGTAAAAGGCATGTACTTACCTTTTATTGATTAGTCCTCGGCTTAATTTACGTTCACGCATATCCCATTAAGTTAGCTGAAACTGTTAAGGCAAGAAAAATCCACTGATTTCGATATAATGTATAGTCAGTGTAAGTGTATGGTACTTAAAATAATCAAGTGGTGGAATGTAAAGCGCGTCTGTTGTGCTGTGAGTGTCTCATGAAGGAGTAACTCTGGTTGATCTCCCTGCCTCCCCGTCTCCCCCCCTCTCTCTCTCTCTCTCTCTCTCTCTCTCTCACACACACACACACACACACACACACACACACACACACACACACACACAAGACGGTCATTGGTCAAGGAAACAAGAGGCGAGAGAAATAATTTTATGCATACAATTAATTATGTGTAATATGATGCTCAGAACAATAGTAACATACAGATCTCATTTGCTGTCCTAGCTGTATAAATTACCTATGGACGGACGCCTTAACCCGCCCAGTCCCGGCCACTTTTCGACCACTGGTACCCCCCAATCCCGGGCAATTTTCGACCTTTTTTTTTTTTGCTTAAACTTTCGCTTTTGGTGAGAAACATTGAAAATTCATAGAGAAATCGCTCACCTGAGGTTTAAAATACTCATTACTGGTAGGAGAGCCTCCTTACCTTACTGGGTTTTCTATCAGGCTGGCACCAAAGAAAACGAGTTCTATGGGAGGATAACTATTTCACACCATTCATAAACGGTATTTATTTATTTACTGTTACGAATTTATATGTAGTACAAGAGTATATTGGTTTTCAAGCAGTAATATAGGCATTATAAGCATTGTTTCACTCACTAATACCTGACCTTTTTTTGCCACATTACCTGATCATCATTTCTAACTGTTTCTTTCTCTAATGCTATGTAAAGTTTGTCCTCCACATTGTCATTGATTGGGGAATCACTCTGGCCCTGAATTTCGTACCGTGGCATGACATGGCTATACTGGCCAGGTCACTGATAACAGGTGAATTGCTGAGAAAAGGGCATGCAAGGGGGGGGAGGAGGTCATGCTGGGTAAGGCATTGTCTCTGCCTGGCATCTTGTTGAGGCAGGTGTCCCGTGTATACGTACCAAAAATGACTCGCGAAAATTGAAAATTGTGGAAATTATGAACCTTGCAATTGCAGGACGTTGAAGTACGTCCTCGGGATTAGCTGTGACAAAACGTGAGGACGTGGAAGTACGTCCTCGGGACGGCGCGGGTTAATCATTGAAGGGCTGGCTATAAGCTACTCTCTACGTCAACCAGTATTCCACCATCAGGCTGCCTTCTTTCCAACTCGAGCCGCTGTCACTCACATATACCTCCACCCCATCCCTTCATCTTATCCGCCCCCGCCCCCCCTACTTTTCTCCTCCCCCATTTCAATCACATACACTGTCTTAGTCAATCACTCATCCCCATTCTCTCCCCATGACCAAACTGCTTCAACGTACTGATCCTAACGCTTTTCGGCACATCCACACAAACACCATAACTTCATGTTTCTGTCTGTCTGTCCACCCATGGATCTGGGTAAACTAATCATTGGAACCTGACTGTGTTTATATTTCAGGCTTGCTTGCATTATACATGTCGGCTAAGGGAGTAAAAGTAACTAGAAGATGTTGCTCTCTCCTGCGTTTGAGTGAACATATTCGGTACCAAAAATTTGTATAAGATGCTATGTGTATATTCATATCGCATATACATATGCTTATTCATGATTTTGTGCAGAACAAACTGCATCTAGTACATATCAGATAAATCTGTGTGAAAATGTGAGTTTTTCATAGAAAGAGCATTCGTATGTGTGGTGGTATGTATATACATTCCAGATTCCACGCCTGGGCAACAGTTGCATCCGAGCTGATCCAATCAGTATTGTGTGTATACAACTGGAAGGCTGGGATAGTTTCTGAGTGCAGTTTCCACCTGCTGGCACTCACACTCACCTCGCGATTTCTCTCTCTCTCTCTCTCTCTCTCTCTCTCTCTCTCATTAAAATCTTCCTCTAAATTCTTTCTCAGTATTACCAGGGCTTGATACTTGATTTTTTTTTTATCTGGACTTCCAGAAAACTTTCTGTAGAATCCTCACCGAAGGCAGATGACAAAAATTCATACACTAGGAATTCGCGGAGAACTGGCTGGACGGACTACGGATTGGTTGACCGACCGGCGTCTGAGAGTACATGTCATTGCGGGATAACTCTGGGTGGTTAACATTTACTTGCTGAGTGGCCTAGGGTTCAGTTCAAGGTCCAGATATCATCATCATTTAATTCACTGATACCAATGTGGGCATCGTCATCTGAACTACACATTTTGCGGACGACAAAAAGCTGGGACAGTATGTCTTTTAACTCAAGATGTCAGATGACCTATACTGAGAACTGATTAAGACAGGGAGTGGTATGAACAGTGTCAAAGGCTGGTTAACTTGACAAATGCAGGGTGATTACTTTGGTCATCCAAATCGTAGAATCAACTACTCCCTTTTAGGAAATGCAATCAGCAGTACTGACGTGGAAAAAATCATAAGTTTACAAACCAGCAGTCACCTCAAGTACTCCAAACAGTGCACTGAAGAGGAGATGGAGGCACAGAGACTTCAAAGTTTTATAAAAAGGCATATAAGAATTAAAAAAAAAAAAAAAAAAAAGAATGTCTGTGTATGAATCTCTTGCACAGTCGCTTTCAGAATGTGCATTTTTCCCTCGCTGACTCAGGACAGAACTCCTTCAAATCTCCTTGCATTCCCTTCACTGCACTTACTCCTCTCCTATTCTCTCATGATAACGTAAACACTGTACCCAAAAGATCACTCACTCTTATCATTTCTTTCTTACCCACGTTCTTAGATGTAAGAGCATCTCCAAGAGCCGCACTATCCGGCTGTGAATCTCGAACAATTTGCATACGTGAGGTGATACACTGCCAAGGGTTTTGCTATCTATCTATCTATCTATTGCCAGACGCCTCAATCCCGTTTGGGGTGGCCACAAACAAATCGCCTCCAAGTCGCCCTGTCCCCCGCCATTTCACTGCCCTGCTCCCAACTCACACCCCCCTCTCTCATATACCTCTCCACCCCATCTCTCCATCTCATCCTCGGCCTCCCCCTCCCTCTTCCCCCCTCCACCTCACTCACATACACTCTCTTCGTCAGTCTTTCACCCTCCATCCTCTTCACATGGCCAAACCACCTCAGTGTGTTCCTCATAACGCTTCCTATCACATCCACATCCACACCACAACGCTCCTTTATATCCTCATTCGTCAGCCTCTCTCTCCACGTGACTCCACAGGCTCCTCTTAAATAACTCATTTCCACTGCTCTCACTCTTGACTTGTGTCCTTCCAACAATGTCCAAGCTTCACTTCCATACGTTAGAGTTGGTATCACAATACTGTCATGTAGTAACTTTTTCACTTCCATGCTCACTTCCCTGTTTCTTATCACTGCTTTCAAAGAACCAGCAACCTTTCTTCCCTGCTGTACCTTTTCAAGCACTTCACCCTCCAAACCTCCATCCTTACTCATCACACTACCCAAGTACTTAAACGTACTCACATTTTCCAATTCCTCACCATCCAACCTCGCTGTACATTCACTAACTTCACCTCTCTCAAAGACCATCACTTTACTCTTCCCTACATTCACCTTTAGATTCCGTTTCTTACACACTCTCTTAAACTCATCCACCAAGCCTTGCAGCTCCCCTTCGTCTTCACTCAACAACACAGTATCATCTGCAAACAACAGTACAGGGAGTTTCCAAACACTATCCTCTCTCACCAGGGCCACTCCAACATCCACTACCCTACCTTGTACCTCTTTAATTACCCCATCCATGTACAGATTGAACAACCATGGAGACATGACACATCCCTGTTTCAAACCAACTTTCAAAGAGAAAAATTCACTTAGTTCACCATCCACACGCACTGCAGCCTTCGAACCATCGTACATACTCTTCACAGCATTCAACAACTTCCCATCTACTCCATATATTCTTAACACTTTCCACAATCCTTGTCTATCCACCCTGTCATATGCTTTCTCCAAATCCATGAAAGCCGCATACAACTTCTTACCCTTCTCTAGAAACTTTTCCACTAAAGATCTAAGAATGAATATCTGATCTACACAACCTCCTCCCTTCCTAAAGCCTCCCTGTTCTTCTCCAACTAATTTCTCTGTTCTTTCTCTAACTCTGTCTATAAGTATCCTACCATACACTTTTCCTATTATACTAAGAAGACAAATGCCCCTATGATTACCACACACTTGTTTTTCCCCTTTTCCTTTGTACAAGGGAATAATTATACCTGACTTTCAATCCTCCGGGACTCTACCTTCCTCCCAGGCCAATCTGCACATCTTCCACATCCATTCTACTACTATCTCTCCCCCATGCTTCAGCATTTCACCACACACTCCATCAATTCCTGGGGCTTTCCCCGATTTAACTTTCTTTATTGCTTCCACAACTTCTATCCTACTGATTTCTTCCTGTCTTCTCACCTCCCTCCTTCTCCCAGCCATTCCCCAGCCACTTATACTCGCATTACTTCCATCCTCTACGTTCAACAATTCCTTAAAGTGTTCTCTCCATCTGGTCACTTTCTCTCCCTTCTCCACTAGTAATCTACCATTTTTATCTTTCACTCCCCTGCTAACTTCACTTCCACCCTGTCTTACTCTTTTCACTTCTCTCCAGAACATTTTCTTACAGTCCCTCCACTTCACACTCAAATTCCTTCCAAATTCCTCATCCACTCTCTTCTTACTCTCTCTTACTAATCTTTTCGCCTCTCTCTTTCTTTCCACATATAACCTCTCTCTTCCGCCTCTCAACTTCTTCCACGCCCCTATTTCTCATCCATTCATTGCATGCTTTCTTCTTTTGTGCCACAGCCTGTTTCACCTCTTCAGTCCACCATGCTGTTCCTTGCACCCCCCTCCGTCTTCTCTTCCTTCCACACACCACATCACATGCTGCACATATTTCTTCTGTAAATATCTTACACACACCTTCCACGTCTCCTATCTGCTCCAATTCATATTTGCCCAATCGTTCCTCCACTTCTCTCTTATACGCTGCCTTTTTCTCATCCTCTTGTAACCTTTCCACTCTCCTTGCAACTACTCCTTCCTCTCGTCTTTCCCTTCTTCTATTCCTCCATCTTACTTGCATTCTAATTCTGGCCACCACCAAGTAGTGGTCAGAAAGTCCACTCCCCCAACCTCTATACACTCTTGCATCCTTTCATCCACGCACACACATAATCAATCATTGCCTTCCTTTCATTCAGTTCACCACCCACCCTTCTCATCACTCGCCATGTATACCTGTGGATCATTTTATGCCTGAAGAGGGTATTGGCTATCACCAACCCCCTCCCAGCACAAATGTCCACTAACGCACTCCCATTCTCATCTATCTCAGCAGGCACACCCCACTCACCAACTATTCCATCCACCTTCACATTCCCAACTTTACCATTCATATCATCAATCAAAAACACTCTCTCATTCCTTCCAAACTTTTCCATGCACACTTCCACATTTGTCCAGAGCTCTTCTCTTACTTTTCTAGCACGATCTTGCGTTGGTGGATACACACACACCTGAGGGTTTTGCTACTTTAGCGAAATAACACATCACATCACACGACACCACCCACTCACAGCAATTCACACCACACCACCCACTCACAGCAATTCACACCACACCACCCTTTGACACTACCTCACACCACACCACCCTCTCACACACACTATACTACACCACACCGCACCACACCACACCACACTACACCACCCTACACCACACCACGCCACACCACAGCACATCAAGGACATTAACTGAGGGGGGGCCTTGCGCTCTCGCATTCAGTTCTTTTGTACTTGTTCTTATTCAGCCCAGATTCCTCCTGGCATTATATACCTGAGGTAAAACCGAAGCGATTACGACACACACACACACACACACACACACACACACACACACACACACACACATACACACACACACACACACGTTTGTATGTTAAGTTACTAAAATGTGGTTAGAGGATATTCAAGCATCTAACAAGAACTACTTAGCAAACATCCACACGGAGCAATAGTTCAGTCTGATGTAAGAAATCTTTACCTGGTCATGGTACAGTGGTACGCTTCCAAACAGTCATCTGACTTCCCTGGTGTCGGTTCCGACAAAGTAGAGGTGGATTAATCGTAAATACTGCATTTGCTGACACGCACTTCAGTGTTGTAGTTGTATATATGGATATGGACAGTTAGTTAGGACGATAATGTCATACTGTGATTGCTCTTGTTATTGTTTGTGCTATTGTTTTTGTTGGCTGCTGAGTTTTGTTGTCCTTTTTGTGAGTTGTGCTTGAGTTGCTGTTACCAGTCCTGCTTTTCATTTTCGTTTTTGGTGTAGGTGCAAGAAAGCGAAGGCAGTTGACACTCATCATACTGTTGTAAAGCCACTACATATCTCCTTAAGATTAATATATAAGATTTTGGAGAGGCCGCCTTACAACCATAGTCCACCTCCTCCTATAGACGGGAAGGAAGGGATGGTGAGAAGCTGTACGGAGGAATTACGTACCAACTTCTAAAATTATCAGTTAAGAAGACTTCTTCTCATTTCATACATTGGTGGTGCCAGGACAGTACTGCACTGTAGCATTAACATTTTTTCACGATAAAATCTACTGCCGTACAGGATTGCTAAGAACAGCAGTGGCGCCTCCTCCTCTAAGAGCTGAAAGATGGTGCACATAGCCTCACCTTGCTTCTGATTCCACCTATGTGGATCCGCTCGTGCTAGTCTCCAGGCAGCGATTCTTTCCTCCTCATATATCTTACGAAGGGAATGATTAACTTGCTTTGGCCAAGAGCACTGCAGCCCTCTCCTTGGTTTCCTCCATGTTGGGTTGGCTGTTTCATATACCCCCCTGAACAGAAGCAACGTCTGGGAATTGTGTGACGTGTTCATAAAACTGGAGTTGTCAGGCACGTGCGATGCAGGTGATAAGCCTCAGCTCAAAGTCATGGAGTAAAGAAACAGCTGCTTACACACTCGGTTGTACCAGCATATGACACTATCTTGTAATGACACCAAGTACCAAAGGATCCAGTCTGTTGCTTCAAGGGACTGTATGGTGTCAATGTCTCGCATCCACAGAGTTAGACTGGGAACACCAAGACCCTGATGATGCATTTTTGCTTTTCTTCTACACGTATGCTGACAACACCAAATACTCGAACTGAGCAAATCCACAACACCATAAGGCAGACCAGTGCAACAAAAATCCCATCATATGACCCACCATTATGGTTTTACCTAACTGACTAGACCTCCTTGTCGTCACTATATGCTGAACTGACTACTGTTTCATGCACAGGCCGCCAAATGCGTGGACCTTGATCTTGGCCCAGGAGACCTTTAGTCACAGTGGTTGTGCCTCCTCGTGAATTGCCTCGAGAGGACTCATAAGTGTCTACAGAGACTCCAATAGGATAACTGTATCAATAGTGAAGTCATGGTGAATTACCATCAAATTGGTATTTAATAATCCATAGTGATACGACACACATCTGGGCCTAGTACCCAGCACATGCACGTGTTGAAAATTGAAGGGCAATGACACATCCCTGTCTTACTACAGAATTTACTGGAAAGGAATCGGATGTTCTCTCTCCACCATTGAGAGCTTTCTCAATATTTGAAATCAGACCAACCATAAACCAGAAGATCCATGTGGGAATCTCATAGAGTCGCAGGAGCTACCATAATGCCTATCAGTTTACTGAATTAAATGCCTTATTGGGATAGACATAGGGTTGTAGCCGTCCCTGCCGAGACTAATGACAGCACTTCACAAGAACTCGGAATGCCAGGATCCAGTTTACTGTAGACATTTTGGTCTTAAGTCTGCATTACTCAGAATTTTGAATCTTTAGAAAATGGCCACTGATATGTATTAATTGCATGTGACCAACAGTCTTGTTCCCCACACTGAGCACTGTAATGTACTCGTAGTGCTAGTTACTGCAGTCATTCTGGTATCCTTTCTTATTCCAGACAGAGATGATCAAACCCCTTGTTCAATCAGGCCAGATGGCTTTCATATAATTCCCGGTTCATGACTCTATTGCAAAGATTTGATTGGTTTCACAGGGACCCCACAAACAGTGGCTGCCCTACCACTTTTCATCTTCAGCCACTGCCTGTCTTATTTCATCTCGAGAAGGAATGGCATTGCTGATTTGTGGTTTTGCAGTTTGTGGTTTCCCACCTGCCAATGGAACATCTCCAACAAGGGGAAGAGGGTTCTGACAAGTACGACTGCTCAAAGTACTCAGCCCAACGAGCCCTGTACTCACCCACCCTTGCAATGGGCCGTCCATCTGCTGTTTAGACAGAATAATCTTGGGAAGTGCTCTGAATCGGAACTCCTTCGCCGCTCGAGAAGCAGCCTGAAGTTTTTTTGCATGATACCGACCCTCTGTCTCCTCAGTGATTTCCGTGACGTGCTGTACCTCTCCATATCCATTCTCCGTGACTCTTGCCTGATGAACAAAAGTGTATGGTACTTTGAAACCCAAGCCAGTCTGGCAACATGACTCTCATCAAATGTAGCCAGGGTCTGTTCTCAAATGTTGTCCAACTCATACATCAACTTCTGCCAGAACAACGTGCTTGAAAATATGCCATCACTTAACAGGGTCCTCAACAGCAGTTATCACCTGAAACTGACTCGAGCTGCCACTGCATATTCATAAGCACACCCCTCGTCCCTTAGTGCTCAAGATGGAAAGGTTCTTGATGGCACCTAGAGATTCTCCCAGCTTTCATTTGTAGCCGTAGAGTAACAAAAGCAAGTTTGTGATCGGTAGGAGAGTACCATGCACTCCTGATAATCGTGCAGTAATGAAAGACCCTCCACCTAGTAGCCTACTAACGAAGTTGTGGCCAAACTCTTTAGCAGTCTTCCTTGAAATGGAATACCAATTTCAGCGATGCAGATCGGATTGTTGGAACAAGGATCCAGTAATATTTATCTTAAGAGAGTTTGTGAAATCCTGAAGATATGAAGCTAAGAACAATGGAATTCCTGGTTCCAGAAAGAGGGAAACTGATACAGTCCTCAGTGTCTTTTCCTCTCAGTGTCAGTCACTGCAGTGAAGTCGCCTATGACCAATAATCAATATATCCCACAAAGGGCATTGTTATACAAATGAATCGAGTCTGGTGCAGAACAATTCTTTCACTTTGAGATCACTCATCTCAGTAGGAACGTGCACAGGAATGCGGGAAATGAAGCCCAAAGTGTAATTCAACTTTACCAGAATTGTACATCCATCAACCATATTAACCCTGTCGACAGAAGAGAAATCAATCAACAGGTATCGTACCTACAAGAATAAGGGGTAGCATGTCACAGCCAGACCAGCATTGTGTTTAACTACTGCTGCAAATCTCGCCATGGCCAGGCAGTCTCACCTCAAATAGTGTTGTTATGCCAGGCCTCAGTTGCCCCAACTCTCGTGAGGACTGGACCGTTTAAAGCTCAAACTCACAATGCACTCACAAGGCTAAATTTGAACACCAAACCTCGCACTCTAATGTATTAAGAACCACTGTGACGTCCTTCAGAAATACGATGGGAGCTACTGGGCACCTATACATAAGACTATTGCGATCCTGAAGGCCCTACCCAACAGCCCTCGCGATTAGTACCAGACTGACAGGGTCCCGAGAGTCCTGCCCCGCCAGCACTTGATAAAGAAACTTCCAGCAGACTTTAGCATTGGAGTGCTTCATTAGAATTTAGTTGTTAGGAGAGAGAGAGAGAGAGAGAGAGAGAGAGAGAGAGAGAGAATGACTGTGATTTCGCGCCTCCTACCCTTTGCAAGGTCTCTCTCTCTCTCTCAAGCAGAAAAAGTCCATCTCAACATTTTCCTCTCCAGCGCACTTTTTCCCACCACCAGACGCCATCCTGTTTCCAGTGAAGCCACTTTTCCTTCCAGGGTAAACACGAACAGCAATTTGTTTTTTTCCTGCCACACCCAGAGAACATAAAACCTAACACCGTCCAGGATATGAAAATATTCTGCTTCTCTGTTTTCCTATCCCTGGTATGAACTCTCCAACTCAGCCATGGAGATTTGGTCTTGATTCAGCCATTATGCGGTTCCAAGTTCGATTAAATGGGGATGGCTGAGCCTCGGGTCAGCCACCCGACCTCGTACAAAGTTATCAGTTACAAGAAATTTAAGAGCTTTGAAATAAGATAGAGTCTTCGGACATGGACCCGGATCATATAGTTAATCAGCTGTTATGGAGAAATCCTTAAAATAACCTATCAGCGCCTCAAGTGTGAGTAACCAGTACAAAGCAAGATACACAATATGTATGACAAAGGAAATGGTTCGATACTATCTTGACATTCTAGCAAGCCAGGAAGTAAGATGGCCCTGAAGTAGGGAATGCAAAATACACAAATATACTCTACTCCATGCAAGTAGCGATTCTAATCGGCGTTCCGTTGGGATAGGCTATGTTAGAGGAAACAGTAACAAAAGCACTACATGATTTTCTGCTTGTTAATAAATGACTTTTGAAGGTCAGGTTAAACAGCAAATGGTCCAGGCTATAATTGTTTGTCAAATAATGAATGAGGGTGAAGATAACCTTGAGAGTCAATTTTATTCCCTGCTGTGAGCAGTAACATAAATCCCTAAATACGATATTTCAAAAATTGCAAATGCAATGAGTACAAGGGTTGGGCGTTAAATGGGGGCTTTTTCCTTCATCAGTTGGGAAGGATAATGCACCTCAAGAGCAACAAATATTCATTCAGACGAGTATTGTACTCCCAAAATTATAACTTTATAATTGGCAGAACGTTCTTCACCCACACTAATAACCATTGGAAAAGCTAAACATCAGCAAACGGAAGTCCTAATGTCCTAACAAACCACATCACTATTAATAAGAAGTTAAAAAAAAAAATGGACTTCAAGATGCATATGATTATAAAGGAGCAGCTTGAGATAGTGATTACTACCTCATGATTGTGAAGATCACAGCTAGACTCCGAATCAATAAAAAACAAAGATCACTAACGAGAAAGATATTTATGACATGGAAAACTAAAAAAACAAAAAACAAAAACAATCGAAAGAGAATACAAGATAAGTATTCTAAATCAGTTTGCCTCACTGAGTGTGCTGGAAGAGATGCAATGAAGAAAACACAAAATAAATGTGGAATGGAGTAGAACAAAGTCTTTTTAAAATACTGTAGACAGAGAAAAAATTTTAATTCAAAAACTGTTCGAGCAAGAACTATTAGTATGAGGAAAGGTTTGATGAGGTGGTGATACACAGAAAATATGCAAGTAATTTCTGGCTATAAACACAGCAAATGAGGAAAATTGCCGGCATCAACGCTGTGAGAATGAAGTGGCAGAGAGAACATTAAGACGAAAAATAGGAAACTATTTCAATGTAAGTCTAGATAAAATTGATAAGGACAGAGGAGAGAGTAATATTAAAAACCACTACCAGGGCTCAAGACAGCTGAAGAGAAGTTTCCAGGTAAGATCAAAGATGGTCAGAGACCCTGCTGGAAATCATTTTATAAACGATAAAAAAGTAATAGAAAGATGGGAGAAAATCTTTCGAAGAACTGCACAAGAACGAGAGCCAATCAACAGTGATCAAGCCCAAGCATACCAACTGAATGAAATGACAATGAAGAAGCAACTTGGGTAAAAATTAGGATAGCAATAAAAGGCTTAAAACACACACAAACACCCACCCACCCACACACACACACACACACAAACACACACACACACACACACACACACACACACACACACACACACCAGGAAAGGACAAAACTCGTATACCTGCTGACTTTCTCAAGTATAGAGGGCTGACTTTGGACGAAAGGATGGCAGCCATAAACATAGCAAAATGAACTGGAGAGAGAATGCTAGTCTCCTGAACTGAAGGAATTGTAGTCCCAAATCTTAAACAGGGGAATAAAATGTACTGTGCAAATTTCAGAGACATCAGTCTGCTAGAAGTTGGATACAACGTGCTTGAAAATGTTATTTATATCCATATACATCTGTATCCATATCAGTATCTATCTATCTATCTATCTATATTTATCAATATATATAAATAAATGTCTATCTATCTATCTATTGCCAGACGCCTCAATCCCGTTCGGGGTGGCCACAAACAAATAGCCTCCACATCGCCCTGTCCCTGCCATTTCACTGCCCTGCCCCCAACTCACACCCCCCTCTCTCATATACATCTCCACCTCATCCCTCCATCTCATCCTCGACCTCCCCCTCCCTCTTCCCCCCTCCACCTCACTCACATACACTCTCTTCGTCAGTCTTTCACCCTCCATCCTCTCCACATGGCCAAACCACCTCAGTGCATTCCTCCTAACGCTTCCTATCACATCCACATCCACACCACAATGCTCCTTTATATAAATAAATAAATATACAGTATACATATATATATATATATATATATATATATACAGTAATCACTCTAATATCCAGACGCCCAATAACCGAACATCCCCACTACCCGGATGTAATCGTCCTGGGATCCAACATTCCCAAAATGGTCCGAAACCCCCCCCCCCAAAAAAAAAAAGATTTTTTCCCGTCCGTAATTTGACCTTGCCATGCGTGCCGCGGGAGAGCATTGTTTTGGTGCGTCATTCCTCTGAGGTCCGATAGAGGGCCGCTGCATCCTCCCCACTTCCCGCCTGTCTCTCACCGCAAGTGAACGTACGCTCTTCGCAATGGCTGCCCACGTGTTTGCTTTTGTGGTGGTGCACTACCTGCTGCAGGGCCTCCTGCTGCTCTCGGGCCTCCTCTTAGTGTGTGTGATGATGGCCCCGCCACCTGAGAAAAGGAAGAGAGTGGTGTTGACTTTGGAAAAGAAGAGGGAGATATTGGAGAAAGTTGATGCGGGTTGGTCTTCTTCCCGCATTCTCCACGAGTACAACCTGGCCCGGTCGACTTCGTTCGATATCAAACGTTCCCGAGACAAACTCATGCAGTACACGGCTGACTTCTCGTCGAGAAGCAAACGCAATGTGGAAAGGATGGTTATGTTTACCCCCAAGTTTGCAGAAATCGACCGATCCACGTTGATTTGGTATCGACAGCAACGTGCAGCTGGTGTGATAGTACGTGGAACGGAGCTGAAGGCTGCTGTTGAGAAGTTCGCAAGGCTTCACGACGCCCTAGACTTCAAGGCATCCGAGGGTTGGCTCTTCGTGTTCAAGTTGCGACATGGCCTTACTAACCGTAAAGCACATGGCGAAGCTTTGGACGCTAACGAGGATGGAGTTGACGAGTTTCGGCACAAGGTGAAAGGCTTGATCGACAGGGAGGGCCTAACTCTCGGTCAAGTCTACATTGCTGACGAAACTGGCCTATTCTATCGCTCGCTGCCAACGAACACTCTAGCCAAGAAGACGGAGATGCGTGTATCTGGCCGCAAGCTTTCCAAGGAACGGATATCTGCTTTGTGTTGTGCCAGTGCTAACGGCATGCACCGGCTTAAGCCCGTTGTTGTTGGCCGTGCAAAGCAGCCTCGGTGCCTTCGTGGGGTGATGGATGTCCTTCCTGTCGTCTGGTACCATTCTTTGAAAGCATGGTTCACAGCTGTGATTTTCAAAGACTGGTTTCACTGTCACTTCATCAAGGAGGTCATCCATTACCAGACAAAGACACTGGGAATCCCTCGCGACCAGGTAAAGGCTCTCCTTCTGCTCAACAATGCACCTGCCCACCCGTGCGACAAGGACTTGGTTGCTGAGAATGGCTGTATTAGGTGCATGTTTCTGCCACCTAATACGACTGCTCTCATTCAACCCATGGACCAAGGAGTGATCGTGGCCACAAAGCGCCTATACCGTCGGGAGTTCCTGGACGAGGTGATGGTTGTTCTTGAGGATGAGGACAAGCGCAGGGAAGGACGGGACACACGAGGCAAGCGGACTTTGGAAAACCTTCGCCGCTACAACATCAAGTCTGTGCTGTACAACTGGGCTAGTGCATGGAAGGAAGTCCCTGTGAAAACTCATGAAAATGGTTGGTCTCGTCTGCTTCTCGGAACGGATGTGGAGTACGACTTTCTGGGGTTTGACGTGGATGACTTCCATGCACAGCTACGTACGCACAGCGATGATGTTGATGTGGACGATGTTTGTGAGTGGTTGGATGACGACGAGGGCGATCCTGGGTATCAGACGTTGTCTGATATCGAGATCACGTCTTCGGTTGCTGGTGTCAGTACCTAACTTGAAGATTCCGACGACAAAGGCGACGATGATGCGGACTCCTCTCAGCAGGACACTACTCCAGCCATCCCCAAGCTGAGCGCACTCTGGGAACATCTAGAGTTCGTCCTAGACTACCTGGAACACCCGGACTGCGACAGGGAGATGGGGCCCTTGGGAATCGTGGAGGAAGTGCGTGCTTTCAGGCAGCACATCATCAATCGTCAGAATCGTCGTTCCTTGCGTCAGTCAACGATTGACAGTTTTTTCAGGCCCGTGACCCCCGCTGTGCCCAGCCCTGGCTCCACTCCGTTGCCTCCCCAAGACAGGCCCTCATGCTCTGAGCCACAGCCCAGCACATCAGCCACGGTGGAGTCACCGCTCGACGTGAGTTTGCGGCTTTCTTCAGAGTCCTCTGCAGTGGGTACGCCATCACCTCGACCCAGCGATGCACCCCTAGGTCGCCTGCCAGTGATACTCTCGGACTCTGACAGTGAATAAACAGCAAGAACTTCTCCACTAGACCACACGGGAATTTAGAGTGTTGTGCAGTGAAAAAAATGGTGTGTTGTGTTAAGGTTTTCAAGTTGAGAGAAAAGACTCAATGGAAAAGAAACTTAACGTAAATAGAC
The DNA here is from genome assembly GCF_032717465.1 of Coenobita brevimanus. Lineage (NCBI taxonomy): Eukaryota > Metazoa > Arthropoda > Malacostraca > Decapoda > Coenobitidae > Coenobita > Coenobita brevimanus. Next base: position 14,468,305 of record NC_136959.1, read on the forward strand.
TTCTTTGTTTTGGCTTTGGAAAATGGAAAAAAATTGGGAAAAGTTAAAGTGCAACACTAAGTTACAATGGAGCATTATTTGGACAAAAGTGAACACTGTGAAGAGAACGGACTTCTGTGTGTTATTGACTAAGTTCAGTGCAAGACTTCAGGAAGAGTGTACTGCAAGTGCTTCAGGAAATCGTTCTTACTGTCAGAGTCCAAGAGGAGGCGGTTATTCATCGAGGTGGCCAGGGACTTGCTGTAAGTAGCCAGAATGTTTCATACTGTACTTTTTTCCATACTATACTTTCCAGAATGTTTCATACTGTACTTTTTCCATACTATACTTACCTCATTTCACTCTTTAATGTCCTTTATTGGTGTGAATAGGGTGTTAGTAGCTATGCATGTGCAGTAGGAATGTGTTTTTCTGAGTTAGGCTAGGTTAGGGTCCATAAGTACCAGAATGTTTATTAATGTATGACCATACTTCTAAACCCTCATTTTATGTTTCTTTTGCATTTATTTCAGTCATTTATGTGCCTTATTGGTGTGATTTGGGTCTTAAATAGGTGCTATGCATGTCCAGAGGAAGTTGTATAGGTGTTTCTCTGAGTTAGGGTCCATAAGTACAAGTCCATAAGCTAGGACCCAATATCCGGACAAAACCAATAACCGGACCTACCAATGGCTCTATTACGTCGGATATTGGAGTGATTACTGTATATATAATATATAACAATAAGCCTCGGACAAGGACTGACCAAACGATGACCACCAAGGACCGGACAAAGGACATGGTTATCGGAATGTGGAATGTAAGGGGAGCGAATGTTGAGGTGAAAGAGAGACAGATTGTCCAGGTGCTTAAGGGTGCGAAAGTGGATCTATGTGGAATAACTGAAACAAAATGGAGAGGAGAAATTGTGAGAGAATGGGAGTATGGATGGGGTATATGTGCAGGAGTAGGTGAGAATGAGAGGGCAAAGGAAGGAGTATGTATAGTTGTGAGTAAAAGATGGAAGAAGAGCATAAGACAGTATGGATCAGTTGGGTCAAGGATTGTGTGTGTAAAATTGAAAGTTGGAATACAAATGTGGGCGATTGTGTGTGTGTATGCGCCAACGCAAGATCGTGTTAGAAGAGTGAGAGAAGAGTTCTGGACAAATGTAGAAGTGTGCATGGAAAAGTTTGGAAGGAATGAGAGAGTGTTTTTGATTGGTGATATGAATGGTAAAGTTGGGAATGTGAAGGTGGATGGAATAGTTGGTGAGTGGGGTGTGCCTGCTGAGATAGATGAGAATGGGAGTGCGTTAGTGGACATTTGTGCTGGGAGGGGGTTGGTGATAGCCAATACCCTCTTCAGGCATAAAATGATCCACAGGTATACATGGCGAGTGATGAGAAGGGTTGGTGGTGAACTGAATGAAAGGAAGGCAATGATTGATTATGTGTGTGTGGATGAAAGGATGCGAAGATGTGTAATGGATGCAAGAGCTCATAGAGGTTGGGGGAGTGGACTTTCTGACCACTACTTGGTGGTGGCCAGAATTAGAATGCAAGTAAGATGGAGGAATAGAAGAAGGGAAAGACGAGAGGAAGGAGTAGTTGCAGGGAGAGTGGAAAGGTTACAAGAGGATGAGAAAAAGGCAGAGTATAAGAGAGAATTGGAGGAACGATTAGGCAAATATGAATTGGAGCAGATGGGAGACGTGGAAGGTGTGTGTAGGATATTTACAGAAGAAATATGTGCAGCATGTGATGTGGTGTGTGGAAGGAAGAGAAGACGGAGGGGGGTGCAAGGAACAGCATGGTGGACTGAAGAGGTGAGACAGCCTGTGGCACAAAAGAAGAAAGCATACAATGAATGGATGAGAAATAGGGGCGTGGAAGAAGTTGAGAGGTGGAAGAGCGAGTAATATGTAGAAAGAAAGAGAGGTGAAAAGATTAGTAAGAGAGAGTAAGAAGAGAGTGGATGAGGAATTTGGAAGGAATTTGAGTGTAAAGTGGAGGGACTGTAAGAAAATGTTCTGGAAAGAGGTGAAAAGAGTAAGACAGGGTGGAAGTGAAGTTAGCAGTGGAGTGAAAGATAAAAATGATAGATTACTAGTGGAGAAGCGAGAAAAAGTGAGCAGATGGAGAGTACACTTTAAGGAATTGTTGAACATAGAGCATGGATGTAATGCGAGTATAAGTGGCTTGGGAATGGCTGGGAGAAGGAGGGAGGTGAGAAGACAGGAAGAAATCAGTAGGATAGAAGTTGTGGAAGCAATGAAGAAAGTTAAATCGGGGAAAACCCCAGGAATTGATGGAGTGTGTGGTGAAATGCTGAAGCATGGGAGAGAGATAGCAGTAGAATGGATGTGGAAGATGTGCAGATTGACCTGGGAGGAAGGTAGAGTCCCGGAGGATTGGAAGTCAGGTATATTTATTCCCTTGTACAAAGGAAAAGGGGAAAAACAAGTGTGTGGTAATCATAGGGGCATTTGTCTTCTTAGTATAATAAGAAAAGTGTATGGTAGGATACTCATTGACAGAGTTAGAGAAAGAACAGAGAAATTAGTTGGAGAAGAACAGGGAGGCTTTAGGAAGGGAAGAGGTTGTGTAGATCAGATATTCATTCTTAGATCTTTAGTGGAAAAGTTTCTAGAGAAGGGAAAGAAGTTGTATGCGGCTTTCATGGATTTGGAGAAAGCATATGACAGGGTGGATAGACAAGGATTGTGGAAAGTGTTAAGAATATATGGAGTAGATGGGAAGTTGTTGAATGCTGTGAAGAGTATGTACGATGGTTCGAAGGCTGCAGTGCGTGTGGATGGTGAACTAAGTGAATTTTTCTCTTTGAAAGTTGGTTTGAAACAGGGATGTGTCATGTCTCCATGGTTGTTCAATCTGTACATGGACGGGGTAATAAAAGAGGTACAAGGTAGGGTAGTGGATGTTGGAGTGGCCCTGGTGAGAGAGGATAGTGTTTGGAAACTCCCTGTACTGTTGTTTGCAGATGATACTGTGTTGTTGAGTGAAGACGAAGGGGAGCTGCAAGGCTTGGTGGATGAGTTTGGGAGAGTGTGTAAGAAACGGAATCTAAAGGTGAATGTAGGGAAGAGTAAAGTGATGGTCTTTGAGAGAGATGAAGTCAGTGAATGTACAGTGAGGTTGGATGGTGAGGAATTGGAAAATGTGAGTACATTTAAGTACTTGGGTAGTGTGATGAGTAAGGATGGAGGTTTGGAGGGTGAAGTGCGTGAAAGGGTACAGCTGGGAAGAAAGGTTGCTGGTTCTTTGAAAGAAGTGATAAGAAACAGGGAAGTGAGCATGGAAGTGAAAAAATTACTACATGACAGTATTGTGATACCAACTCTAACGTACGGAAGTGAAGCTTGGACGTTGTTGGAAGGACACAAGTCAAGAGTGAGAGCAGTGGAAATGAGTTATTTAAGAGGAGCCTGTGGAGTCACATGGAGAGACAGGCTGACGAATGAGTATATAAAGGAGCGTTCTGGTGTGGATGTGGATGTGATACGAAGCGTTATGAGGAACACACTGAGGTGGTTTGGCCAAGTGGAGAGGATGGAGGGTGAAAGACTGACGAAGAGAGTGTATGTGAGTGAGGTGGAGGGGGGAAGATGGAGGGGGAGGCCGAGGATGAGATGGAGGGATGGGGTGGAGAGGTATATGAGAGATGGGGGTGTGAGTTGGGAGCAGGGCAGTGAAATAGCAGGAGACAGGGCGACTTGAGGGCGATTTGTTTGTGGCCATCCCAAACGGGATTGAGGCGTCTGGCAATATATATATATATATATATATATTTTATGCGAGGAAGAAGGAACCAAAGGCCATGAGCCCGCAATAACAGTTTCCTCCAAGAGAAAAACAAAAAACAAGGGAGAGCCAAATTCAAGATCCATTCATTTGGAGATGCCTGGACACACTGCGTTTGAAAGACTGGAGATCATAGGCACCAGGTAATACAGACAAAGGGAGACAGTTTCAGAGCTGACCTGTTGCATAAATGAAGGACTAGGAGTAACGGTTACCTCTTGCATTAGAGAGTTGGACAGAAAAGGGATGAGAGTTTGCTGCTAGACGGGTGCTACGCGCCCGTCGTAGAGGTGGAGGAATGCATGCAGACAGTTCGGAGGAGTAGTGACCATTAAAGTAGCGATAGAAAAGAGATAAATATGCAACAATGCGGCGAAGAGACAGATGTTGAAGGGAGTCAGTAAGAGGAGGAGAGTTAATGAGACGAAAAGCCTTTGACTCCACGCTATTGAGAAGAGCTGTAAGTGAGGAGCCACCCCACACATGAGAGTTGTACTCCACACAGGGGCGGATAAAACCCCTGTATAGAGTCAATAATTGTGCAGGGGTAAAGAAAGAATGGATTCGGCTTAGAACACCCAATCTCTTGGAAACAGATTTTACAAGAGATGTAATATGATCTTTCCAAGATAAGTCCCGAGTAAATGAAACCCTAAGCATGTTCAAGAATGATGCAGGATTAATCATTAGTGGGTATACCTGTGGAAGATTTTGACGGGTTGATAGGTGTAAGAACTGAGTCTTAGATGCATAAAAAACAACAAGATTATTTTTACCCCAGTCAGAGATACGAGCCAAGTCAGACATTAGGTGTGCCATAGCCTCATCCCTTGTTTGTTGAAGTAACTACTGAGATGGGCGTTGCGGGAACCGTATGGAAAGGTGAAGTGTGGAGTCATCAGCGTATGAGTGGATAGGGTTAGATATACAGCTTAGAAGATCATTGATGAATAAAAGGAAGAGACTTGGTGATAGGACAGAGCCCTGAGGAACACCACTGTCGATAGATCTAGAAGATCGATGGCCGTCTACAACAGAAGCTACAGAACGACCAGAAAAGAAACTAGAGATGAAGGCACAGATAGAAGGATAGAAACCGTAAGAGAGCAGTTTGGAATTAAAGATTTATGCCAGACTCGATCGAAAGCCTTTGAGATGTCAAGTGCAATGGGAAAGCTTTCGCCAAAGTCCCGAAAGGAGGATGACCAGGAGTCTGAAAGGTAGGTGAGAAGATCGGCAGTGGAGCGTCCCTGACGGAACCCGTACTGACGGTCACAGAGAAGGTTGTGATAGGAAAGATGCCTTAAAATTTTTCTATTGAGAACTGACTCAAGAACTTTTGAAATACAGGACGTTAAAGCAATTGGACGATAGTTGGAGGGTTGGGAGTGGTCACTCTTCTTTGGGACTAGCTGAATGAGAGCAAATTTCCAGCAAGAAGGAAAGGTACGAGTTGACAGACAAAGGCGAAAGAGTTTGCCTAGGCAGGGTGTAAGCACAGAAGCACAGTTCTTGAGAACAACAGGAGGGACTCCATCAGGCCCATATGCCTTATTAGTATTGAGGCCTGTGACAGCAGAAAATACATCAGCTGAAGAAATATTAATGTCAGCCATGAGGAAGTCAGAGGCAGGAAGTGAGGAAGGAACAACACCGGAGTCGACTAAGGTGAAATTGGAGGAGAAAGTCTGGGCAAAGATATCTGCTTTATCAGTAGAAGAAATAGCTACAGAACCATCAGAGTAGAAAAGAGGAGGGAAGGATGATGAGGTAAAGTTGTTAGAAAGGTTTTTGGCAAGGTGCCAGAAGGAGCGGGAAGAATTCGAGTTGGTGAGTTGAGAGCATTTAGTACAGATGAAATTATTTTTAGCAGAGCGAAGAACAGACTTAGCATGATTCCGGGCAGAAACGTAAAGATGATGTGATTCAGGGATGGGTTAGCTCCGGTACCTTTTGTGGGCCCTCTCCTTGTTGCGGACAGCATTAGAACAAGCATGATTAAACCAAGGCTTTTTTGCGTTAGTCAAAGGATATGAGAAAGGAATGTATGCTTCCATGCCCGAGAGAATAACCTCCGTAATGCGCAATGCACACTCAGATGGCTCCAGGCCATGGAAGCAATAATCATTCCAGGGAAAATCAAAGAAGTACTGCCTGAGGGCCTCCCAATCCGCGGCTCCTGAATGCCACAGACAACGTTTCCCTGGAGGGTCCACAGGCCATACCGGAGTGATAGGACAGGTTAAGGTGATACGGTTGTGATCAGAGAAGCCCAAAGGAGAGAAAAGATTAACAGTGTCAGCAGAAGGATTAGTTGTAAGGAAGAGGTCAAGTATGTTGGAAGTCTCTCCAAGGCGGTCTGGGATACGGGTAGGGTGCTGTACAAGCTGCTCTAGGTCATTAAGGATAGAAAAGATGTAGGCTTGTTCACCAGGTGGATCAATGAAAGGAGAGTAGAGCCAAAGGTGGTGGTGAAAGTTGAAATCTCCTAAAATGGAGGTTTCAGAGAAAGGAGAAATGGATAGAATGTGTTCCATCGTAGAAGCAAGATAGTCAAAGAATTTTTGATAGTCAGTAGAATTAGGGGATAAGTAAACAGCACAGATATATTTAGTCAGAGAATGACAGGAATGCCGAAGCCAGAGTGTAGAGAATTCAGAAGAATCGAGTTCAGGAACACGAGAGCAAGATAAGTCGTTGCGTATATGTACACAACAGCCACCTTTGGCTTTGAAATGAGTATAGAGAAAGTAGGAGGATACAGAAAAGGGTTTGCTGTTACTTGCCTCAGACAGCTGAGTCTCATTTAGAAAAAGAAGGTGAGGTTTAGAGGAGGAGAGGTGGTGCTCAACGGAGCGAAAGTTAGAGGAAAGGCCGCAAATGTTGCAGAAATGAAGAAGAAGTCAGACAGTGGTTCCAGGCACCTCGAGTCGTCACCGGGAGAGGGGCGGAAGGTGGGGGCATTTATGGTCCCCCCACCCTGGGGACTCTGAGGCTGGGTGATGAAACGCCATGATTTTTTTTTTTAATTTTGGAAAAGGAAGTGTAGTGTGTACTGTGCATGTAGTTTGGTGTAGGTAGTTAGAGAAATTTGTGCTGGAGAGCATGCTGGCCTACTCTCTGTAACTGAGACACTGAAAAAGTTCAGCAAAGGGGGATGGTCAGGAACTAGTCCTGAGGGCTGATGAAACGGGAGCTCCAGCACTCCCTGTCATCAGCTTTCCATCCACCTTGGGAGTACTGCCTTGCGCGACTGGTGCTACAGTCTACTCCTACTATTTATAACAGCGCAATCCCTTAAGCAAAAGAAATGATTAATCATCATCAGGAGGTAATTTTAAAAAATCAACAGCAAGCCACATACCGTCAAGGAAGTCATGGAAAAGTATCGGAAACATGATTACTCTTAGAATCATCTGTTTATTGACTGTAAGCAGGCATTTAAAAGTATCCATCGCCAGTAGTTTGAAGAATCTTCAAGAAAAGAAAATAGATCAAAGCAATTACTTAAAATGGCAGTGGAATGTGTGTAATTTTGTAGGCCACATGGTAAGAGTTGGAAGTAGATTTTCAAATGCATTCGAAACTAGGATTCAGCTTCATTAAGGCTGTGTTATCTAAGAACTACTTTTCGAACGAAAAATAATTATTAAAATAGAGGAGAATGCATTACACCGAATATTACTAAGAAAACGACCTTATATATTCCGACGACACGGACATACTAGCAAAAACCGCGAAGCGCTCACCATCTTGTCAACTCATTTCAAACAACAGCTACGGATGTGGGTCAAGAAACTAAGCACAGAACAGTGAGAAAAGTTTCTGAATATGAGTCGTCATAATATAAACAACCAATTCTAACCATTAACCCAAGAAATTATTATATATATATATATACATATATATATATATATATATATATATATATATATATATATATATATATATATATATATATATATATATATATATATATATATATCGACAAGAATAACAGTAGCTAATAGGAGCTGCAACATCCTCATTCCCACTATGATGATATCCATATCATGAACAACGAGGCTTAGGATGTAAATGAAGAACACTCCCTTTAGCATTATGCATATCAGAAACATGAACATTGACAAAGAAGCTAGAACAGAAACTAATGATATTCTGATTTTTTCCACAACTGTCAAATCAGTTTCTGAGAGAGAGAGAGAGAGAGAGAGAGAGAGAGAGAGAGAGAGAGAGAGAGAGAGGAAAAATGGTGGCAGTTAAAAGAGAACAGAAAACCTAGAATAGTCATGACAGGAAGGATGAATGGAAAAAGACTGAGAGGCAGAACAAGGGCAAGATGGGTAGAAGCCTTCAAGAATGAGCTAGAAAGAAGTTACTTGAAAGACACAGGCCGATGGATGAAGACAGTCCAGGACAGACAGGATGGGGATGGTCTGTTACTGTGGTTATGGATCTACAAGAGACACAAAATCCACAGGAGTGAGTGAGCATGAACTCTCTTATTTAACCAAGAACACATGGAAACTCTGGAGGCATATTTTTTGGAACCCCTTTTTGATGATTCATTTCCAAAGTGCTAATGTGGATCTGAAATCATTATATAGTACGAAGGCTTTATTATTTAGCTATCTTTTTTGGTTACCTGTTCATTCACTCATAAATGTAAGTCTCTCTTGCACACACAGCTAAGTCGTGGGCTGGTCATTGTGTCCAAGTTTGGTAGGAATCGGTTAATTCTGAAGGGTAGAAGTGCCTGCCACAATTAAACAAGAAACCAAGCAAGAAACCGCGACTAATAATATGTGCAGCATGAGCTGGTCAAGAGATGAGAGTAAAAAAAAAAAAAAAATCAGCAAGGCGTTCCAAAAACATGGAGTAATTTATTAGACATCAGGTGCTTGACTATTGGAGAGAGAGAGAGAGAGATTTCCTATAGTCTCTCGCCACTAACCCTCGCTAAAGCCACTCTCTCTCTCTCTCTCTCTCTCTCTCTCTCTCTCTCTCTCTCTCTCTCTCTCCATTGCCAGCAAACGTTTAAAGACTGTTTCTTTTTTCAGTGAGAGTAAGGAGTTCTAGAAAATTGAAAGATTGGCTGGGGGAATAAATTGTGTGTGTGTGTGTGTGTGTGTGTGTGTGTGTGTGTGTGTGTGTGTGTGTGTAGTCTTTATGACTTATTTCTCTTAGCTTTGTTCCCCGGTTCCGTCTTAATCCATTATTACTTTAGCATACGTGTTCATATTTTGAAGGAGGGGAAAAAAAAGTGGAATGGTAAAGGACGAACACCAAAGCCAAAATATGGTTATATGGCGCTAAACTACGAGGTAACAAAGACGACGTTGGAATAATCAGCGCTGACAAACACGGCGTTGGCAGAATCGATCCTGGTAGAGTCGACAGTGACATGCGGCGTTGGCAGAGTCAGTGTTTATTAGGTCGGCGTTGACAGGCTGGCAGATTTGGTATACAGGGGGCGTTGATACAGTCGGCGTTGGAAGAGTCTACGTTGATAGAATTGACGTTGATAAAGTCGGTATTGGCACACTCGGCCAAGATAGAATCAGCGTTGACACACGTGGCGTTGGCGGGGTTGGCGTTGAAAGAGTCGGCGGTCATGACCTATCCAGGAAGGGAGGAAGGGTCGACGTCAGTGGCAGGTATTTAAACTATTCATACCATGGAACCGAATGTCCAGCCTGACAGGAGGAGAGGGAAAATAAAGACCGGAAAAAATATGAATATAGCGAGAAGAGAGTATGGACAGAAGAGATGAAGAGGACAGCAAAGAGAGAATGATGGATGGGAGACGAAAGACCCGTTTTTGTCGCCTCTTACGACAAGTACGGATACTGTGGAAGAATTCTTAACTTCCCTCTCCAGGGGGATTCCTGTTTTGAAAAGCTTGACATGATAGGAATCTTCACCTCACGTTTCCCACTCTTTAAAACTAGCAACCTATCTATCTGACTATCGGTCTGATTGTCTATGCTTATCCATGAAGTCTGTCAGTTCTCTGATTCTGTGATCTCTGCTTGTCAGAACAGGTTTCTTTCTTTTATTTTCTTCTTCATCTCTTATTATCGCCTCTCTCCTCTCCTCTGCTTCTCCCTCCTTCATTCTTTCTTTTTACATTCTTTTACCCTATGCTTCTAATTCTCTCATTTACCTTTCATATCTTCTTCGTCCTCCATTCTACCTCAGTCTCCCTCTTACATTTTGACCTCCTTACGGTCCCTTCCATGTACTCAGTTTTTCCGTCCTTTCTTTTTTCCTCCTCAATAGCGTATAACCCACTCTGTTCTACCTCTACCTCTTTCTTGTGTCTCTCCCTCCTCTCCTCCAATTGGTCCTCTCGCTCCTCTTTGCCTCTTCTCATCCTCGTTTTTCACCCACTACATCACTGTTGTCCACCTTTCTCCCACTCTACATTATCTTAAAAATTTTGCCTCATTCTTCATCTTTTATCATCCTATACTTTTTCCTTCACCAACGTCACCCTTTTCTTGCTGTCTTATATATTTTCCTTTCATTGCACTTTTTAGTTCCTCTATTCCTCTTACCTGTCATCCTGTCACACCTGTCCACTATATATTAGCATCTCAACTTTGTCATAAACACGCAGTCACGCTACAGTTCTTCCCTCATCTGAATAGTTGATATATTATTGATCCTCAACAACAATTACTGCCCGAAATTGCTGCTTAGTATGTGAGAAAGTTTGTTGCTCTTGACATTTTTTTTTTCCTTATTTAGCGTCGAGAAGAAATTATATTGATGTAGGATCCGAGGAAACAAATAATTTCGAAAACATTATTGCTTAAATGTTTTCTACTCCAGCTGAAGAAAATAGTACCATGTTCCTGTCTCCTTTCCCTTCGTTATTATATGTAAACTTTCACTTCCGTTTCTCGTTTACCCTCTTCATCCCCTGCCCTTACTCAGTTCCTCTGCCGTTCTCTCTTGGCCATCACCTTCCCCCATCCTCACATCCCGCCTCCCTCATCACACCAAGATTATATGAGAACAGGAGGGTAGGCAGAGAAAACATGAAAGACATGAAATGAAAACAGAGAGACGATAGAGAAGAAAATGACTGGTACGAAAGGGGAGTGATGGAGAAGATGGAGGATGATTTTTGGAAGTAACAGAAAGAAGAGGGAGGAAAGTAGGAACCCTGAGGAGAACTGACTAAAATTAAAGATGTGTGGAAGAAGAAGAAGAAGAGGGAATAAATTAGTAAAGAAAGAGAGGAGGAAGGAATTGAGGCGGAGGATGGGAGAAAGCGGGTGAGGAGTGGAAGAACCCATAAGAGCAGGTTAGAAAGCGAAACGGGGTAAGAAAGAAATAAGAGAATGTAGGAATGGAGAAGCTAAGAAGAGAAAGGCTATGGGAGAAAATGGAAGAAAGGAAGGAGAGCAAAATTTGGAAGTTACAGAAGGAAAACAGGAAGTAATGAAGGTGAGAGGGAAGAGAAAAATAAAGGAGCGGAATGAGACAAAAATATGGGGATAAGATAAACTAAGAGAAGATGCAAAGAAGTGAGCAAGAAAGGAAAAAAGTCGGGTGAGAGGAAAGAACGGTGGTAGAATGGGAAGTGGAGGGTGGAAATAAAACTAAACAAAAGAAGAGAGAGAGAGAGAGAGAGAGAGAGAGAGAGAGAGAGAGAGTACGTGAAAGTGGTATAGAACCCCAACATAAGCACGGCCTAAATTTCTCTTCCATAAATCCTGTCTCGCTTTACCAGGATTTGTTGGGGAACCTCGACGCTTGCCCTCTTTCCCCCTCCCCCTTCCTCACATACTGTACATGTACACTTATTCTCACACACGCACGTGGACAAATGTGCGCAACTCTGAAATATGTGTAAATTCAAGCATCACAAATCCACTTGATAATCAGAGGAGGGAGTTGGAGAGGAAGAGAACAGAAATATTTTACAGTTAATTGTATAAAATCAATGAAGGAAAAAATAAGTTGGCTAATACTAGCACAACCATCATTGTCACTGCCACTGCCATTACCACCACTGCTGTCATTTCCACCACAATCGCTGGTTGCACTACTACCACCACCATTACCACTGTCGCTCCTAGTAACACAGGTGTTAAAACAGTGCCTTGATACCCCCAGGGGGATATTGAAATGGGTTCTTGGAAGTATCCAGAAAGTCACCTCAAAAAAAAAAAAAAAAAAAATGAAAATTTCGTGTATGGTAAGTACAACTAACCAACAACAGCAGGTAGTTGTATGAATGTTATTTTGTTGGAAACAAATATTGTATGAAGAAATCTGTATCTTTCAGCTAATTGTTCGTAACCATTCTCTCTTCATTTTTTTTTTTTAATGAAAAAGATAAAGAAATTAGTAATAATATTAGGCAGGGAGTATCAGTTCGACTTTGAGTTAAACCTGGGGCTATCGGGGCCGAAATTGTTTAAGAACTACTGCATTAGCACCGCTACTACCACAACCACTACAACCACTGTCACTAGCATCACCATTACTGTTACCGTTATCCCCACCTACACCAACACCCCCACAACTATCACAACCATTACCACCACTAATACTTGAGTACCTTCGAATATCTAGGTACAGTACCGTGATGAACGACGATGGGCGTTTAAAAGATGAAGGGAGCTAAAGGGAATAGTGGAAAAGGATGGTGGCAGTAATGACAAGGAATAGGGAGACGAGCAAAGAAGAAAAGAAGTTGTATCACAGTACTTTCATTCCCACTCTAACAAACGAAACTGAAGGAGTGGAAATGCACTACCTGAGCGGAGCTTCTGAGCTACGAGGAGAAGCAAGCAAATGATGATATTCGGGAGCGTTTTGGTGTCATGTGAATGTGCTGAGAGCTTTTAGGTGGAATATTCTGAGATGGTCAAACCAGGCTGAGCGAATGGAGACAGAGACTGACTGCGAGAGTGTATATAAATGACACAAACAAAGAAGAAGAGAGGAAGACTGAGGATGAGGTTGCCAGAAGTCGTTGAGAGGTAAGCTATATGTATGAGGGTGGTGTGAGATGGAGGCAGAGCTGGTAGAGGCTTCAGCACTGAGAGACATGAGGGGGGATTTCTGCCTAGCAGCTCCGACCGAAATGGTTTACAGATACAGAATGCTGTCACTGCCACCACTGTCGCTGTCACACCACCACTACCAGCACCACCTCCATCACTAATACTACCATTACCACAGCCACAACTACTACTGTTGTCACCACCTTCACAACTACTACTATTGTCACCACCTCCATCACCAACTCCATCACCACCACCACCACCATACTACTACTAATAATAACATTACCACAACCTCAGCTATCACAACCACCACAACTCCTACCACCAACACCAACACCACTACTACTACCATTGCCATAAAAGCCGGTATTTCTACTATCATTACTCATACACCACCACTGTCATTATCACATATCACAATCACAACCACAACCTATCACACCACCACCGCCACCGCCACCACCACTACTACTGCTACTGCCAGTACCAACACAATGACCACGTCGGCCATCAATTACGACATCACAAATATAAACACCACCACCACCACCAACTGCACTAATATCACCACCAGAGGAGTAGACTGTAGCACCAGTCGAGCAGGGCAGTAATCCCGAGGTGGATGGATAGCTGATGACAGGGAGTGCTGGAGCTTCCGTTTCATCAGCCCTCAGGACTAGTTCCTGACCATCCCCCTTTGCTGAACTTTTTCAGTGACTCAATTACACAGAGAGTAGGCCAGCATGCTCTCCAGTACAAATTTCTCTAACTATCTACACCAAACTACATGCACAGTACACACTACACTTCCTATTCAAAATTTAACTCAAAATGGCGTCTCTTTACCAAGCCTCGGAGTCCCCAGGGGGGGGGGACCATAAATGCCCCCACCATCCGCCCCTCTCCCGGTGATGACTCGAGGTGCCTGGAACCACTGTCTGACTCTCTTCTTCTTCATTTCTGCAACATTCGCGGCCTTTCCTCTAACTTTCGCTCTGTTGAGCACCACCTCTCCTCCTCTAAACCTCACCTTCTTTTTCTAACTGAGACTCAGCTGTCTGAGGCAACTGACAGCAAACCCTTTTCTATATCCTCCTACTTTCTCTATATTCATTTCAAAGCCAAAGGTGGCTGATGTGTATATATACGCAACGACTTATCTTGCTCTCGTGTTCCTGAACTCGATTCTTCTGAATTCTCTACACTCTGGCTTCGGCATTCCTGTCATTCTCTGACTAAATATATCTGTGCTGTTTACTTATCCCCTAATTCTACTGACTATCAAAAATTCTTTGACTATCTTGCTTCTACGATGGAACACATTCTATCCATTTCTCCTTTCTCTGAAACCTCCATTTTAGGAGATTTCAACTTTCACCACCACCTTTGGCTCTACTCTCCTTTCATTGATCCACCTGGTGAACAAGCCTACATCTTTTCTATCCTTAATGACCTAGAGCAGCTTGTACAGCACCCTACCCGTATCCCTGATCGCCTTGGAGAGACCTCCAACATACTTGACCTCTTCCTCACAACTAATCCTTCTGCTTACTCTGTTAATCTTTTCTCTCCGTTGGGCTCCTCCGATCACAACCTTATTACCTTAACCTGTCCTATCACTCCGGTACGGCCTGTGGACCCTCCAGGGAAACGTCGTCTATGGCATTTTGGAGCTGCGGACTGGGAGGCCCTCAGGCAGTACTTCTTTGATTTTCCCTGGAATGATTATTGCTTCTATGGCCGGGAGCCATCTGAGTGTGCCTTGCGCATTACGGAGGTTATTCTCTCGGGCATGGAAGCATACATTCCTTTCTCATATCCTTTCACTAACGCAAGAAAGCCTTGGTTTAATCACGCTTGTTCTAATGCTGTCCGCAACAAGGAGAGGGCCTACAAAAGGTACCGGAGCCAACCCACCCCTGAATCACATCATCTTTACGTTTCTGCCCGGAATCGTGCTAAGTCTGTTCTTCGCTCTACTAAAAATAATTTCATCCATACTAAATTCTCTCAACTCTCCAACTCGAATTCTTCCCGCTCCTTCTGGCACCTTGCCAAAAATCTTTCTAACAACTTTACCTCATCATCCTTCCCTCCTCTTTTCTACTCTCATGGTTCTGTAGCTATTTCTTCTACTGATAAAGCAGATCTCTTCGCACAGACTTTCTCCTCCAATTCCACCTTAGACGATTCCGGTGCTGTTCCTCCATCTCTTCCCCCCTCAGACTTCCTCATGGCTGACATTAAAATTTCTTCAGTTGATGTATTTTCTGCCATCACTGGCCTCAGTACTAACAAGGCATATGGGCCTGATGGGGTCCCTCCTGTAGTTCTCAAGAACTGTGCTTCTGTGCTTACACCCTGCCTAGGCAAACTCTTTCCCCTTTGTCTGTCAACTTGTACCTTTCCTTCTTGCTGGAAGTTTGCTCTCATTCAGCCAGTCCCAAAGAAGGGTGACCACTCCCAACCCTCCAACTATCGTCCAATTGCTTTAACGTCCTGTATTTCAAAAGTTTTCGAGTCAATTCTTAATAGAAAAATTTTAAGGCATCTTTCCTATCACAACCTTCTTTCCGATCGTCAGTACGGATTCCGTCAGGGACGCTCCACTGGCGATCTTCTCACCTACCTTTCAGACTCCTGGTCATCCTCCTTTCGGGACTTTGGCAAAAGCTTTGCCATTGCTCTTGACATCTCAAAGGCTTTCGATCGAGTCTGGCATAAATCTTTAATTTCCAAACTGCCCTCCTACGGTTTCTATCCTTCTATCTGTGCCTTCATCACTAGCTTCCTTTCTGGTCGTTCTATAGCCGCTGTTGTAGACGGCCATCGTTCTTCTCCTAGATCTATCAACAGTGGTGTTCCTCAAGGCTCTGTCATATCACCAACTCTCTTCCTTTTATTCATCAATGATCTTCTAAGCTGTACATCTAACCCTATCCACTCATACGCTGATGACTCCACCCTTCACCTTTCCATTCGGTTCCCACAACGCCCATCTCAACAGTTACTTCAACAAACAAGGGATGAGGCTATGGCACACCTAATGTCTGACTTGGCTCGTATCTCTGACTGGGGTAAAAATAATATGGTTGTTTTTAATGCATCTAAGACTCAGTTCCTACACCTATCAACCCGACAAAATCTTCCACAGGTGTACCCACTAATGTTTAATAATATTCAGCTTAATCCTGCATCATCCTTGAACATGCTTGGGGTTTCATTTACTCGGGACTTATCTTGGAAAGATCATATTACATCTCTTGTAAAATCTGCTTCCAAGAGATTGGGTGTGCTAAGCCGACTCCGCTCTTTCTTTACCCCTGCTCAATTGTTGACTCTATACAGGGGTTTTATCCGCCCCTGTGTGGAGTACAACTCTCATGTGTGGGGAGGCTCCCCACATACAGCTCTTCTCAATAGGGTGGAGTCAAAGGCTTTTCGTCTCATTAACTCTCCTCCTCTTACTGACTCCCTTCAACCTCTGTCTCTTCGCCGCACTGTTGCATCTTTATCTCTTTTCTATCGCTACTTTAATGGTCACTGCTCCTCTGAACTGTCTGCCTGCATTCCTCCACCTCTACGACGGGCGCGTAGCACCTTTCTGGCAGCAAACTCTCATCCCTTTTCTGTCCAACTCTCTAATGCAAGAGTTAACCGTTACTTGCAGTCTTTCATTTATGCAACAGGTCAGCTCTGGAACTGTCTCCCTCTGTCTGTATTTCCTGCTGCCTATGATCTCCAGTCTTTCAAAAGCAGTGTGTCCAGGCATCTCAAAATGATCGGATCTTGAATTTGGCTCTCTGTTGTATTTTGTTTTTCTCTTGGAGGGAACTGTTACTGCGGGCTCATGGCCTTTGGTTCCTTCTTCCTCGCATAAAAAAAAAAAAAAAAAACACCAGTCCCATATCCACCACCCAGAGTGCAGCACAGTGGATAGTGTGTATGGTGTGCGAACGCACACCTTCGCTTTAGAGCAACGCTGTGTAAATATTGCTCTCTGGCATTAATGTAGCTGCACTCTCCAGATTTACTAATACGTCTGGCAAAACACATGATACACTGGGTTCCTGGACAGGAAATTAACAGCAGGAATTTATTATCCACAGACTGATGTACGATTGCTTAATTATACTTAGAACCACACCTTCCTTGTTACTTCTGTTTTCTTTTTTGTCGTCGTCGTAGTTGTTGCTGATCATCATTACCGTCTTCTTCCTCTTTGTCTTGTTCTTCGTCATCTTGTTTTCTTCTTCTTTTTCTTTTCTTCATTTTCTTCTTTCTTTCATTCTTTTCTTTCTTTCTTTCTTTCTTTCTTTCTTCTTCTTGTTCTTCTTCTTCTTCTCCTCCTCCTCCTCTCAGACACTTTTGAAGTTGGTGCCATTCATTTATTTCTTCATCAGTTTGCCTCAAGCCTACCATTATTTTTCTTTGGGACAAAATCCCCAAACTTCCATTTTATTTTTTTAATTTGGCCATGGAGTCAAACATTAAGTTTAAAAAATAGTTATATAAATCCTACGTTCTTGATTGTTCATAAATTATCATGGCAGTTTCAACAGAATTATGGCACTATACTGCAACTGTATGAAGACCATCCTTCATTCCCGTGGAAATGTTAGCAACATTAGGTTTTCAAGTTATGTGGCAGTTGCACCTTTTAACAAGTATTACGTAATTTATCCCGTTGTTCGTGTGTGTGTGTGTGTGTGTGTGTGTGTGGGTGGGTGGGTGGGTGGGTGGGTGTGGGTGTGGGTGGGTGTGCTTTACAATCAGACCATCTACACGTGTCTGTGGCTCTGTGGCTCAATCTCGATGCCTTTTTTACTCTAGGTTAACCTAAAATTGCCATTTCCTCATCTTGACTGCTGATTAATAAGACTAGATTAACACTAGACAATGATGCTAGGCAGAGAGAAGTGTTCTAGAACGGACGTAGAGTCATTGTATTGTCTTTTTCTGCCACTGAGATACGTGAAATAAGCTGCAGAGGGACGAAAATCTGGGTTAACCTAGTGTGAAAGAAGCGTGGTCGACAGATGGTCCCCCACACTCTGATACGCAACCAATATTACACTAAACCCGACTTATTGAGAGTAATATTTTATTCACCACTGAGGGTAGCAGTATAACTTTTCATTGCCAATGCGTCGGACCTTATGAAGAAGAATACTGTACTGTATGCTTAAATTCTGGCCTTTCACCGTTGTAGGTCTTGATGCTTCGTGAATAAATTTATCCGATGTTAGCTGGGATATGAATTCGGAGTGTCACTACCGGTTCTCACAGTGTTGCACTACTTTTACTAGGCTCAAATTCTCAATCTTCTGCTCTTGATTTCAAGTAGTTCAGTGACAGAAAAAGACAATGCTACTGTTCTACTTGCTTTCCAGAGCACTTCTTCCTAACTAGCATCATATTCTAAAGTTAATCTATTGCGACAACTCAGCATTCCATTTGAAGAAAGGACAATTTTAAGAGAAGTTTGTGTAAAAAAAAATAAAAGAACAGTACTCTTCAACCAACAGCAACCTGGATCGAACTAGCGGTCATGAGATCATCAGTTAATTAGCATTCGACGAAAATCATGTGTGAGAAGAATGAATCCCTGGTGTCACATGGACAAAGTTCAAGAATGCTTCCGTTACTGCATGTAGGCTATTTGTTATTCGGTTCTAGGATATCCGCCCCCCGGATAACTGCCCCTGGATAACCGCCCTCGTAGGACAATCGCCCCCTGGATAACTGCCCCCTGGACAATTGCCTACGCTAAATATCACCCGATTCACTGTACGAATGGTCGCAAGTGTTTAACCTCACTTAACCTAACCTGACCTAACCTTACCTAATCTTTAGCGGAAAGCAATTGTACGGAGGGCAGTTGTCCGGGGGGTAGTCGTCCGGGGGGCATTTGTCCTAGGACCTGATACCCCACACTCCAGTATGGGACCTATTACATTCTCCTTCCACCCATTTTCTGTTCCTTTTTTGGCATAGTGGTCACGTAAGCTGGAGGTCGCCACTCAATTGATTATCTTGACCAAGAGTCAGTAGTAAAATTTTACACTTGTGACAGTTTTCAATTAATTGACAATTAACAAGCCACCTCACATAATGACCACGGTAACTGGTGTGCTCCGGTAAGGATGTAATCGAACTTAATGCAAGAAACATGATTCGAATATTCTTTCTGTTAATGTCAGCCGTGCTGGTTGTCATGTACAGTCGTGGTCATAAATAATCACCTATCCTCCGGTACCCCGTCCCTCAGGCTGACTCCTTTATGCGCGGCATCTGACAGAGGCGTAAGAGGGGATGAGAGGGAGGGGCCAGAGAGAGAAGAGAAGGTGGGTAGGGGGACGAGCGAGGGTGCGGGGGAAGAGTGAGAGAAGGGAGGGAGGGTATGTAGGGGAGGGAGAATGAAATGCGAAGTGAAAGTCACTTTATTTGTCTATTTCTTTTATTCTGGGCGTGATGTAAAGGAGTTAATATTTGGTAGATAATGCTGCATAACACCTTGTATAGCGGCATCAGATAATAGCTTTAGATAGGTGATGATATCAAGGGCTGGCTCATGAGAGAAATATACTGACGTGACAGATCAAATGTTAGTGCAGAGCCAGAAGTTTCCAGCACAACATACCATTGTCTTGTCCACCAGTTTGGTAACTAGCTACTCTTTTTCTCTTGGCGGAAAATATCATTCCGAGGTGATGAGAGGCTGTTGAGGTTGTTGCACGGCCTTGATCAAACCCATACCGGCATGGAGTCCAAGCAACAGATTATGAGAGATATCGTTATTATATCCACCCATGTACTGTACACAAACATTAAATTTATTTACCTTTTATTCACAATTATTTTAAATAGCCTTTTCATATAGAGATGCCATAATATATTTGACATGATGGTCACTTTATATAGGGAGTACAAGTATATACCGAAAGGATGATCATATTACTGTGGACACAGCCTAGTCAAAGGCTGCATATGTTATTTAGCTCCAAAAATTAAATACATGTAAGGGCAGAAGACGTTCCATACACAGTCGTTACGTAAGTCAAAGCCTTCCAGATTACATTCTGCGTCCGTAAGTCAAAATACATGGATAGGCTAAACATAAATATCTGGCTCTGCACTAATGTTTAATCTGTCACGTCAGTATATTTCTCTCACAAGCCAGCCCTTGATATCACCACTCTGTTATCTGACACCACTATACAAGTTGTAATGCAACATTATCTACCAAATATTAACTCCTTTATACCATGGCCCGAATGAAAGAAAATAGACAAATTATGTGACTTTCACTTCGCCTTTCATTCTCCCTTCCCTACGTCCCCTCAATCCACCCCCGCTTCATCGCTCGTCCCCCCCACCCACCATTTCCTTCTCTCTCTGGCCCCTCCCTCACAGCCACTCTTCGCTGTCAGTTGCCGCGCACAAAGGAGCCAGCCTAAGGCACGGGATACCGGAGGTGATTATTTATGACCACGCTGTACACTACCATCATGGCCATGATATTAATCTACACTACATAAAGGCTGATTAATATTAAAACAAGAAGCCGTGCCAAGGCACAGCAAACCCGTTCCCGGCAGTCATTTAATGCTGACATAATATAAACACAACAGGATATCTTGTCAGGGATGTCACTTTAAAATTTGGAGCAAATCTGGTGAAAATTGATGATTTTATGCCCATTTGAAATTTTAGGCCAACCCCACTTGACACTGACCCCTATACTGCTAACTGGAGGGTGACCTGCTGATGTAATGAGGCATGTTATAGGATGTGCAGTAGATTTCATAGATGCACAGTTAGTTTTTGGTTTCATGTCGATATGACGAATTAGGAAGGAGTTATGGAGAAAAAACGATTTTTTATCCGTATATATATATATATATATATATATATATATATATATATATATATATATATATATATATATATATATATATATATTTATATATATTTCTTTACATTTTTTGGGCCTACAGCCTGGGCCTTGGTCCAATTTAGCCTAAAATTTAATCGGGTGATTACAAGGTCATAGCAGATCGTCCCTGTAATTTCAGTCAAAATCGCGCCAGCAGTTTTCGCGTAAAGTTGTTAACAGACAGGCAGACAGACAGACAATCAAACAAACAGACAAACCGAGTGAAAACAATACCCGTCCCCTAGCCTCTCCGGGTCGGGAACGGGTAATTACGACCAGCACTGTAACAACTTATATCATCAACACAACCACCACGTACAGTAAATCACCAACAGTATAACCACTAATGTCAGTAATAATAATTACTAATTACTCTCCCCACCCCCCGACCACCACCAACAACAACATCACCAGCATCACCACTACCACCACCAGTCACCACGACGACAAGGCAGCACAGTGGTTCCTCGTAGGCTGTCAAACATAGGTACTGTACTTAAGCACACCTTCCATTAAAACAGCATGGTAAATATTTCAGTCTAGGTTTACTCTTACTGAATTCCCTAATACTTCTGGCAAGACACGTGAAAGACTTGGATCCTGTGCAGGAAATTACAGCAGCAACTAAATATCCATAGTTTTTTTTTTTTTTTTTACTTATTTAGTAACTTTATTAAGTGTGCGCACCACATTTTCGAGACCTTCTGTATTCCCGCAGTTTCTTTCTTAATTTCATTCTTTCATTCTTCCAAACACTTTTCACTTTTGTGCCACTCTTTTATTTCTTTACTAATTCGCATCAGATTTGTCATATTTTTCCTGAGACCAGTAGGTGCGGAAACCTTTTTCATTCAAATTATTTAGGCCTTTTATTGGATTTGTTGAGTCAAACATCAAAATATATAAGTAAAAATTTTGGGATCCTATATTCCTTTATGTTTATTCATTAGTATATAAGTTTGCACAAAATTATGTCAGTGAAGTGTAGCTGTGTCGAGGTCATCCTGCATTCCCATGGCAATATTGGCAATCTTCAGTTGTCTAGTTGTGTCTCAGTTGTACATTTCTACCTGTATTACGTTATTCATTCTGAGTTTCTTGTCTTGTTCATGCTTTCTACTCAGACCAACTACCCATGTCTGTGGTTCATTCGTTAACTGAACAGTCAGTATACGAATATGATCGCACACACTATGATACATAAATCACAGGACACTAAACCCACCGAATGTAGACAACAGTATTTCACTCGCCATCGAGGGAAACAGTACCGGTGTTAATTTCCTGACAATGCACTGAGATTTATGAAGAATAATGCTGCATGTTTGACTTAAATTCTGACTTTTCCTCATTTTACTTAGCGATGAATAAAGATGTTTGATTGTATCTTAAATATGGTTTAAACATGTCACAGCCGTTCTCACAGTGTTAGCAGCCTAATAGTAATATTTCATCCTTAACAGAGGGGACTGAACTAGCAATTATGATACCATCAGTTGATTCTTATATCACGAAAGAAATATAGGGATATGACTGAGACTGATGGTGAGTTGAAGTGGAATGAAATCCGACAAGGGAGCCACAGTAGAGTTTATGGAAATGATGATAAAAAATATGGCAGTCATCTTGCAGTGAATAGATAAAAACAACGAGTTAAAAATGTTGGGAAATGCCACAAGATTCATTCTTCTTTAATTCTGGGAGGGGAATAAAGGCCTCTAGCTGAATGGGAGTGTGCGAAAAGAAGTGTTTTTGATATAGTTTCAATGACAAAAAACAGGAAAATTATTAGGCAAAACTACATGGAATAATAGAAGGTTTGAAATATAAACAAGAGAATATAATTAGTATGATGTCTCTCAGACTCTTCAACATCCTCAAGGAGACAGGTAAAACCTTTGTCTCGGTACCGTAAAAACATGGCGGGAGTGTGGGTTATGTTGGCCTCCACCAGCGCACGAACTATATGTGCTCTACGCACTGCTGTGTGTCACACACGACATGAATATTTCATTTACATCTGCATCTGATACCGGTGGTTGAAATTTATCGTCCTCGTCAGTAAATTATTTGGAGTAAACAATTATTACTAAACTGTTAAGATGATATTCAGGCTTAATAACACTTATGTTTGTGTTCTGGGTTTAGCCTATTACTAGACTTGTGGACATTTGTTTAGATTTTTAAAAAGGACACACACACACACACACACACACACACACACAAAATCAAGTCAATCTGTTTTACCGTGGTGAATGGAGCGACGATACATTTACAGCGAAGAAAGATTCTTCCACGAGTACGTCATGATTGAAATTCCAATTGACAATTAAAATTTCAGACTGAAAAGTTTGTAACTATTGTTATCTTTTACTGATTGGGAATTAAAATCCTCCTCTATTCAGCAAAGTCGCGTGACACATGCAGTAACAGCAGCCGTAGGTATCGTCCTCATAGTTAAATGATTAATCATCTAGAAATTCTGAAGCTGGTTGAAGAAGCTATATATATATATATATATATATATATATATATATATATATATAAAAGACTGTCAACACCAACCCTTACTCCCCGCCAACATCCAGCTCATTCGTCAGGCTGTCACAAGTAAGAAGTCCGCCGGTAAGTTTCAAAGTTATCGGAGAAATAATATGCACCTGAGAAAACCTGAAGTTCTCGCTTAAAGCACACACACACACACACACACACACACACACACACACAATTATTTTGCTGTCAGTAATGGACTGGAAAAAAAAGAACAACTGAGATCAACGTTTGGGGCTGAGATACGTAACCTTCACTTGCGAAATTGTTCATGAACGTGAATGGAATCGACTCTCGCTGTTGTGAGCAAATGTCATGGTCCTGTCATCGGATGGCGGAAGTTCAAACGTACCCGTAGGTAGAATATTAGAGTGGCTAACTGTCCATCTGTGTTGACTGTGAATGTGTGCTTTTGTGATTATGATGACACTGTGAATGTGTTAACAATGTGGATGTGTTGACTGAGAATCAGCTGCTAGTGAATGTGTTGACAGTGTGAATGTATTTCTATACAAATGTGTTGATAATGTGACGATGTTAAGAGAGTAAGAGAGTCGAGTGTGAATGTATTGCCAGTGAGGATGTGTTGACAGTGTGAATGTGCTGATAGTGTGAATGTGTTGACATTGTGAATGTGTTGATATTGCGAATATGTTGATATTGTGAATATGTTGATACTGTGAATATGTTGATATTGTGAATATGTTGATACTGTGAATATGTTGATACTGTGAATGTGTTGACATTGTGAATGTGTTGACAGTGTGAATGTGTTGACAGTGTTAACGTTTTACCAACAGTGTAACTGTCTTAGCGATGGGAGTGGGTGCACAGTTTGAATGTTGATAATGGGTATATGTTGACAGTAATGTGCTGACAGTGTGAGTGTGATACCAGTAAGAACGTTTTGGCAGTGAGAATGTGCCGAAAGCCTGTGTTAGAAGAGAGAATTGCTGAAAGTAATAATATGCTGTAATGTAATGAGGTGTTTCGAGATAGGGAAGCTAAGTAGTCTATATATAGGTCCTGAAAGCATGAGTGTTCGAAATAGTTCATGTCTTTATTCGTAATATAATAGTATACTCTGTTTTACGAGTAAAGATTTTTGCTAAAATCTCTCTCTCTCTCTCTCTCTCTCTCTCTCTCTCTGCCTCCGAATAAAGTGTTTAGTCAAAGTTAGTAATTTTGATTTAACCATTATATTATCCATGCTTGCCAGAGAGCACACTAGTACAATATATTGCCTATATACTTCCGGCTTTAGTCTATGTTGTCAGCTGCATGTCAGCACTAGCACCAGTGTGTAAGTGCCAGTGGAGTCTGGAGTAACCAGATAATAATGTAGGAGTGAGTGAGCACATGTGGCTGTGTGTGAGCAGGGAGTTCCCGCACTGGCAGAGACATGACACAACACCAGTCATTAGGCCCACCTGCAGGCGTGGAGGAGAACAAGTACCTCACTAATACGGCAATAATCACATAATTAGGAGCCGCCTGCAGACTTCGTAAAGGGAAGGGAAAGGCAGTGTGTGTGTGTGTGTGTGTGTGTGTGTGTGTGTGTGTGTGTGTTTCAATTCTGCAATGTCTCGGTTCAGATCTCTGGGGCGTATAATTTATGTGTAGTATCTCTCTCACCATCAGGATCCTAAATATTTTGGTCAGATTTTAATTGTATGTTCAGCTGTGCGTCAGAGGGTCACACACATACAGGGAAAAAGTAATGACTAAAAACAATACAGAGAAGTGAGAACACCCCAAACCCCAGAGCCTTCGTCCCTACTAACAAAGACTTCCAAGGAAATGACACCATCACTTTTGGGGATATTCAAGGTGAAACTAACATACTTGTTTGCAATGTGCCACTCCAGAATGAATCTGTTTTCTAATGCGGTCTAATTTCAACTTATCTAGAGAATTTTTATGTTCATTTTTCGATGCGAGACGGCGCTACTTCAGAATGCAAGGAAGGGTTATAAACGTCTTCAAGGAAAGAGCTTGGGCTTGCCTCATCCACACTACACTATACCTTCACACACCACAAGACCCAAAGCCTCACCAAACCACGGACCATCACACCATACATCACTACACGTCACCTTACTACTGAACACCAGACCCCTCCAAACTGACCTCACCGCATATTTAACCTCAAGATGCCACAACATACCACAGTACACTATATCTCGCTGTGTGGCGCTACACTGCATTACACCACACAGCACCAAAATGCACTACTGCACATTACAATGTACCATTCCACACAGCATAAAACTACATTATACCATACCACAGTGTTTACACTGCGCCATACAACACCATCGTATACTACACCACACTGATATACACCATCCCACATGGCAAAAAGGTACAATACACCTCTTTGCGTTACAACATACCACACTGTTTTACTCTATACCATACAACACCTCCCTACACTTCACCAAATTACACTTCACTAAATCACACAATACTAAACTACGCTATACAGCACTGCACTGCATCATACCACACTGTATCACACCACACCATTCAACACCAAACTGCAGATCCGCCTAGTAATACTGCCAACTTGAACTACACTATACCTCACCATATGGCATCACACTACACAACACACCATACCACACCACACAACGCCATAGAATATCTAATTACACTACACTACACCGCAATACACACTACACATTGCATTGCTCACACCACTCAGCACTATGCTACAGTACGTCACTGTACACTACACCATATCACACGATACCACATCTCACCATTTCACACCATACCACACCTCATCAAACTGCACTGCATCACATCATGATTCATTCATCACATCACATCACCACGCAGCTCCAGAGTTACTTAAAATTGCTTATTAGGCTTTTATACATAATTACCCATACCCGCCCCGGAAGCATCTTTCCCAACTCTGGAAGAGTATATACATAGGGAGAAATTAGGACCAATCAGAGCGCGCGGAGCTAGACGATGACGTCATAGACATTATTGCCAACTATGGTCTCAAAGTTAACTTTGAATTTACGCAATTCACGGCTTATATGATGTATTTATTTTAGTCAGACACATGTGTTGATAGTTGAACACTAATTTAACAACTTTGTTATTTTCAGATGAGATGCATCATGAAATATATTAGCTTTTATTGACTTGCCATATTTGGTAATATTGCACAGTGGCTATAAATTCCTGCTCACAAAGTCGATAATAACTTTAAAAATATATATTTCGATCGCATATATGGCTAAATCGTATAGTTGTAAACGTTATTATTAACAGTTTAATGACAAAAAAATGTTGTTGATACCTGATGGGATGAATCAAATAATATATAAGATGTTAAAGCTGATGGTATGTGACCTACAAGTGGAATACAAACTTCAGACAACAACAATCCATCTACCTTGAGGCAAACTTCACCAAGCCGCAAGCCCTTACTCCAAAACCAAGAACTTCAACAACAATGGATTTAATCTTGGACGTAGAAAGTGATGGCTTTAAAAATGTTGACATTGAAAAGTAACAAGACTGTATTAAACTTAGAACAAACGTGAAGTGCAGAGAAGAATTCCAGCAGTGGAAAGAAATTTTTTGTATTAAAAATATGCAGTGTTTTAATTCTTATAAATTGTACCCAGTTGGCGAGAGAAAATTATTTCGCCAAAAACTAATATGTCATCATGGTGTAAAGCATAAAGGATTAAAGAAAACTTCAACAGGGTAAGCATATAGTATATGGTACAAATCCTAATGAAATATACAATTACTAATGGGGTATAACTTTAGAAGTAACCAACGTTACCAATTTTCATTATATTACGTCCCTGAACTATTCTAACTAAGACTTACCTTTTAAGCCTAGTTTCAGTTGGGGGAGCAAATTTTGTAGGGATAGTCATATAGTGACTTAGGTTAGGCTGTCGCTCAGTAACGGATGAATGTTGCGCCATATTGGCTGGTGCAGGCGTGTGCATTTGGTCTATGTCAGGCTCTAGATCAGGCCTAGGTTAGGTTAGGTTAGGTTAGTTTGGGTTAGTTTAATGCAAAATAGTGTATTTTTAATTAATCTTGATCTTGATTTTGGGGGATAAACCCACTTTTGGAAATCTTACTCAAAATTCCAAAAGGGGGATTTTCCCCCAAAAATGAGGGTCAAAACTAATTAAAGCACAGTATTTTGCATTGGAAACCATAAAAAAAATAATAAAAGAAAACGTTGGTTACTTCTAAAAATTTACCACTAATGGAATTACATATATAGTATACAGTCACTAATGGAATTACATATATAGTTACGTATACAGTAACTGAATGAACCTAGTCTAACATCTTCATTTCCACGCATTTTTACAGTTGCAAGGTGTTCATGGATGTGACCATCAGTATTGTGCACAAGAGGACTCCTGAAAAGGTCAAGGATTTTCCATGTTTTGTGGAGATCCGTGGGCAACACAATCACTCCCTTCAAGCAGCAGAGTCTCAACCAGCTGAGAGTAGCAGCAAATACAAAGAAGGTGTTTGAGAAGTACTTTGAGCAAGGTATTGTAATGCATTATTATTTATATTTTTGAAAGACCAAACTAAAAACATTAATAATGATTAATAAGTGTAGATGAGCATTGAAAATACTAGATGCTGTCTTTCAAGTGATTTGCAGCATAATTATCCATTTTTCATAATTTTGGGTTCTACAAGTATTTTGGTGATTTTAAAAGTGGAAAATTTGCATACATTGCATTCCCTCACAACAAAAGTGTTGAATAAATATATTATGTGATAGATTGGCCTACTGTTTTTATGTATGATTACATTTGTATCCCTCTTTCCAGAAATGTCAACTGGCAGACTTTATGCACCTTCTCATCCAATGATCATCATAAGCTTTAAGCTTAAATATGTAAGTTTTTTATTTAGATAAGAAAGAAGCTTTTAAGTACTGCATAAGCTAAAATATGGTATAGACATAAAGTAAGTCTCCTATAGAGATGAAGCATAAGCTTTAAGTACATTATAAGCTAGAAAAAAATATGTTTAAGGTTAAAATAATTAGCCTAAGCTGGCTATTGAGACTTCAAAAAAAAGCTTTTAAGTATAGCCAACAACAAAATCGGTATTGCCTCAAACTTTAGGGTTTACTACTGTCCTGTGAATCAGGGTATAGTCTCTGTGTGTGGTGTTATGAATCCTGAAACTATGACCCCTAGACTCGAAAAGGCAACATCACTTCTGTTGTAGAGTCTAGTTTTTCTAAATGGAAAATCATAAGCACAATATTGAGTTACATCAACTGTAATACAGTATTGTTTCCTCTATCAGTTTACGTAAATACTGTACAAACAAATAAATATTATACCATGGAATAGGGTATGGTACAGTATAGTATTAAGATAAGGAATAACCATAAGGATGAACCTTTATATGGATAACTAAATACTGTATTAAGATACACTGTGCTATATAATAGTAGATAAGTTCAAATTTTAAGCTGGGCATGATACTGTAAAATTCTACAGTATTTAGAGCGCATGTCAGCATAAAAAATCAAGATCCTTTTCTTATCAACCTTTGCATACTATGTATCCAACTTTTTATTAAGACCTGGTTGTAACAACTGGTTTCTGTCAAAGGTGGATAGTTTTTAATCAGCTTGCAGGTCTGGCATAGACAATATGTTGCATATTGCAGGCACGTGGCATGGAGATCATAAGCTAATACAGTGTATATAATTATGTATATACAGTACAGTAATTATATCTTTATATTACAGGCATGACACCAGTGCAGGCACATCGTCATCATGTACTCAAGATGGGCCTGTGTGATGCTATATATGGGCAAGCTGATTATGCTGTAAATCCAACTCAGAGATCAATTCAGTATATGTGGGACATGTGGCGGAACAGGGAGCATGGTGGATTAAATATGCCAACCATGTTTGAAGCAATACAAAATTATGCGCATGCCAACCCAGAAGTCATTGTGAAATTTGAACATGACCAAAAGAACTTTTATGTATTGTTGATAACACCATTTATGATGAGGGAACCACAGGCAACTAAAAGAAGCTGGAGAGGTAGTTTTTGTAGATGCCACAGGTTGTGTTGACCAGCTTAACACAGCCGTAACACCATTCTTGTGTGCAGGACCAGCTGGTGCAGTGCCATTAGCAATAGTGTTCACATCTTCTCAAGATGAAGCGACACTTACTAAAGGTTAGTGTACCATATACAGTACTGCTTTTGTTTGTTATTTTGGATACTTAGTATGTTTGCTGATGAAACAATTGGTTATGAATTGTAATTATAATCTTTCTTACTTTGTGCTTGACAGGTTTTGGCATGATCAAAGAGGCACTTGGCGAGTGCACCTTCTGTGGCAGAGGGGAGCCACAGTGTTTCATGACAGATAACTGCGAAGCAGAAAGGAAGGCTCTGGCAGCCACATGGTCTACATCAAAGCTCTTCCTCTGCGTATTCCACATTTTACAGCAAGTATGGCGCTGGCTTCTGGATTCCAAGCATGGCATCCATAAAGAAAATCGCCAAGAGCTTATGGGTGTGATGAAGTCTCTTGTATATGCAAGTTCAAGGGATGAATTCAGTGAATTGTGGAAGAAAGTTGAAGCCAGTTTTCTTCTAGAGAAATACTCCAATTTTAGAAGGTACTTACAGTACTGTATTTATTTTTATCTTTAATTACTTTTTCTTATAATATAATAAGGATCACCAATGATAAATATTGTTTATCTTAGGGGCATGGAAGAAGTTGAGAGGCAGAAGAGAGAGTTATATGTAGAAAGGAAGAGAGAGGTGAAAAGATTGGTAAGAGAGAGTAGAAGAGAGTGGATGAGGAATTTGGAAGGAATTTGAGTGTGAAGTGGAGGGACTGTAAGAAAATGTTCTGGAAAGAGGTGAAGAGAGTAAGACAGGGTGCCAGTGAAGTCAGTAGGGGAGTGAAAGATAAAAATGGCAGATTGCTAGTGGAGAAGGGAGAAAAAGTGAGCAGATGGAGAGAACACTTTAAGGAAATGTTGAACATAGAGGATGGAAGTAATGTGAGTATAAGTGGCTGGGGAATGGCTGGGAGAAGATGGAAGGTGAGAAGACGGCAAGAAATCAGTTGGATAGAAGTAGTGGAAGCAATGAAGAAATTCAAATTAGGGAAGGCCTCAGGAATTGATGGAGTGTGTGGTGAAATACTGAAGCATGAGAGAGAGATAGTAGTAGAATAGATGTGGAAGATGTGCAGATTGGCATAGGAGGAAGGTAAACTCCCGGAGGATTGGAAGTCAGGTATAATTATTCCCTTGTACAAAGGAAAAGGGGAAAAAGAAGTGTGTGGTAATCATAGGGACATTTGTCTTCTTAGTGTAATAGGAAAAATGTATGGTAGGATACTTATTGACAGAGTTAGGGAAATAACAGAGGAATTAGTTGGAGTACAGGGAGGCTTTAGGAAGGGAAGAGGTTGTGTAGATCAGATATTCATTCTTAGATCTTTGTGGAAAAGTTTCTAGAGAAGGGAAAGAAGTTGTATGCGGCCTTCATGAATTTGGAGAAAGCATATAACAGGGGGAGGCAGTGGCTCAATCGGTAGAGAAGTGGCTTGCAGTCCTAACGGACCCAGGTTCAAATCTCCGCTGGGGCAGGGAACAGTTTAAGGATTTGAATTTCGTAGAAGCACGCTTTACTGATCTACCAGAAGACCTGCCGACATGTCGTAAAAATACCCCCGCTAATACCAATACACCAATCCTGTATGAGACAGCCCTGGCATGTATTCAATATGGATGGTGGGTGTTAGCGCCGAAGTGGTGACATGTAGAAGTGTATGGTATGTAGGAAGACTACTTGGCCTTGATAGCAGGCTGTGAAGCCTATGCCCAGAGTCGGACACAAAAAAAAAAAAAAAAAAAAAAAAAAAAAAGGAATGTGGAAAGTATTAAGAATATATGGAGTAGATGGGAAGTTGTAGAACACTGTGAAGAGTATGTATGGTGGTGCTAAGGCTGCAGTGCATGTGGATGGTGAACTGAGTGAATTTTTCTCTTTGAAGTTTGGGTTGAAACAGGGATGTCATGTCTCCATGGTTGTTCAGTCTGTACATGGATGGGGTAATAAAAGAGATACAAGGTCGGGCAGTGGATGTTGGTGTGGCCCTAGGGAGAGAGGGTAGTGTTTGGAAACTCCCTGTACTATTGTTTGCAGATGGTACTGTGTTGTTAAGTGAAGACGAAGGGGAGCTGCAAGGCTTGGTGGATGAGTTTGGGAGAGTATGTAAGAAACAGAATCTAAAGGTGAATGTAGGGAAGAGTAAAGTGATGGTCTTTGAGAGAGGTGAAGTCAGTGAATGTACAGTGAGGTTGGATGGTGAGGAAATGGAAAATGTGAGTACGTTTAAGTACCGTACTTGGGTAGTGTGATGAGTAAGGATGGAAGTTTGGAGGGTGAAGTGCTTGAAAGGGTATAACAAGGAAGAAAGGTTGCTGGCTCCTTGACAGCAGTGATAAGAAACTGGGAGTGAGCATGGAAGTGAAAAAGTTACTACATGACAGTATTGTGATACCAACTCTGACGTATGGAAGTGAAGCTTGGACGTTGTTGGAAGGACACAAGGCAAGAGTGAGAGCATTGGAAATGAGTTATTTAACCCATCCCGTCCTGACAAGTTTCCTAGTAGTGGTACCTCCCAGTCCCAACAAATTTTGGACCCACTTTTTTTTTGGCTCAAATCTCTGCTTTTGGTGAGAAACAAAGGAAAATCACAGTGAAAGTGGTTACTGGGGTCGTCAAGTGGCCTAAACAGGTGTAGTTACATTACACCTGGTATCATGTTCTGTGGAGGTGCACTGCTGCTCTCACATTTTCTATGGTAGGTATTAATATGGAAAACAATACTGATTACGTACGGTACATATTTATTTATTACAAAGAAAGAAACATGTAGTACAAGAGTACTGTATATTGGTTTTTATACAAAAAACATATGAAATAAGGAATGTTCCATTGGGCGGAAATAGCGAAATCGCCCAATTACAGTAGGTCACAGATGGTAAGGTAACATTGTTGTTTCATCATAAATTGTATTTTTTTCCAAGTTCCATAATACTTTCCCAATGACATCATACCATTTTCCACTTTACAGAATTGTTTTCACATATTTACAGGCCTTATGATAATATTTTGCATAATAATAACACTTATATAACTAGTGACTTCATGTTCTGTCAAATTATGCACCTTGCAATTTTGGCGCGTTTAAGTACGTCAGCGGGACATGAGATTACATCATGTTTGGACGTACAAGAACGTCGTCGGGATGGGGCGGGTTAAGAGAAGCCTGTGGAGTCACATGGAGAGACAGGCTGACAAATGAGGATATAAAGGAGCGTTGTGGTGTGGATGTGGATGTGATAGGAAGCATTAGGAGGAGCACACTGGGGTGGTTTGGCTATGTGGAGAGGATGGAGGGTGAGAGGCCAGACACCTTAATCCCATACGGGATTAAGGCGTCTGGCAATAGATAGATAGATAGATTATTTTTTTCTTTCTCTAAGTTTCCTTTTTTTTTCTCTCTAAATAGATTTTGATTTTATATTTGCAGTTATCTAACCTCTCTGGTACAAAGAAGAGAAGAGTGGGCAATCGCTTTCCGAGCTGGTGCGATGTTGCGGGGGCATCTCACCAATAACTATGCAGAATCAACAATCTGCATAATTAAGGATATTGTCCTCAATAGGTAAGGATTAACTAACTCCTAATAAAACAGGGTTTCTTATTTGGCATTATATTTTGACTTATGTCTTCCAAATTGTATACAGGTACTCCTCGACTGATGATGGGGTTTAGGACTGAGACATCCATCATAAGTTGAAGCAGTCGTAAATTGAAGCAATAATGAATTTTTGTACTGCATGTGAATAACGCAAGGAAATATTAATGGAATCTCCCAATAAATTTGAATAAACTCTGATAACACTCAAACAGTGAGACTACATATGATATTATCACCATCGTAGTTTCGAATTCTTCACAAGTCGAAGCATCGTAAAATGAGGAGTGCCTGTACATTCTTGTATTAAGCATTCAGACCTACAGTGTATTATTCATATTATGGTTTTTACTATTATTTCAGATGCAAGGCCTACAACACTGCGCAGCTGCTGGTCTTCATGGTGGAGATCTTCGACTGCTACATGAGACAGCGGTTGGTGGATGCAGCACTGCGCCGACGACGGGTGAAGTCCATCACTGACGACAAGGTAGCAGTTGATGCAGTAAAATCCGTTGGTGGAGGTCTATACTCTGTGCAAAGCCAGTCTGACCAAACACAGGTGTATGAAGTTGACCTCTCCATTGGCATGTGCACATGTGTGAAAGGACAAAATGGGGCCATCTGTAAACATCAGATTGCATGTGCAGACTATGGCATGACAGCAGTGTCCCAAATCTTTGTATTGACCAGCAGTAGTCGGCAGTGGTTGGCAGCCTTAGCCGTTGGCACAGAAAAAGCCCCTAAGGAGAGTTTCTTTAAAGGTTTGACTGAGGTAGAAGAAAATGAAAATGAAAGCAATGGAGGAAATGGGACAGATGTAAAGGTGGAAACAGATGCAAGAATGGAAACAGATACAAGGATGGAAACCGATGCAAGAGAGTCTGGAAATATTGCTGAAGACACTGTTGACCTAACTGCTGAATCAAAAGTAGTAGCAGAGGAGCTAATTGAAACAACTGCTCGGTATGGAAATTTAGAAACTCGAGTGGCCCTGCAAAGATTCCTTCAGAGGATACATTCAGTTAAAATGCAAATCAGTTGAACACCTTGCTGAACTGTGCAGGCTCATCGGTGAAGTATGGTGGAGCTGGTCGTGAGAAGATTTCTTGCCAACCAACTTCCATAGCAAGAAGGTCCCCAGGAATGCCAAGAGGAGCAGCCCTCCTCGGTAAAGGACGTCGACCATCAGCAGCTCTGTCATCGAAGCCAAAGTGTCCCCGCAACCTTGCTCATAATGTAGAGTGCAACGTTGCAAATGCAAAGTCGCATGGCAGCAGTCATTGAACCAGAGGGCAGCTGAAGCAGGTTGCTGCTAAAATGTTCACATAATGTAGTGTTTTGTGCCAGTCTGTGATATTGCTTTCTTGTACTTTCCAAAACATCCACAACAACACCACAACACTCTTGAACTTCCTCATTCGTCTGTCTCTCCATGTAACTCCACATGCTCTTCTCAGGTAACTCATTCCCACTGATCTCACTATCGATTTGTGTCCCTCTAGCAAGGTCCAAGCTTCACTTCCATACATTAGAGTGGGATTCAGAGTACTATCATGCAATGACTTCTTCACTTAAATGCTCACTCCCTATTCCTTGTCACTGCCTTCAGTGTGCCTTGCAACCCTCTTTTTCTGCTGCACGTTTTCTCGCACTTCATCCTCTAAACTTCGATCTTTGTTCATCACACTACTGAAGGTTCTCAGATTCTCCATTTCCTGACCATTCAACCTCACTAGGCATTTTGTGGCATCGCGCCTTTCAAAAACAATAACTTTACTCTTTGTTACATTCACTTTCAATTTTCTTCTTTTCACAAACACTTCCAAACTCATTCACAGAACCCTGCAGCTCCCATTCATTTTCTCTTAAAACTGTCATCAGCAAACAACAGTACAGGCAGTTTCCACACTGCCCTCCTGCACTAGGGACATTCCAACATCCACTGCTCTACCATATATTTCTTTTATCACACTATCCATGTATATGCTGAACAACCACGGAGACATGACACACCCCTACCTCAGTCCAACACTCAGATAAAAGAACTTGCTCAGTTGATTTTCCACCGCACTGCTGCCCTAGCACCCTGATATATACTCTTAACAGCATTCAGCAATTTCCCATCTACTTCATATATTCTTAGCTCCTTCCACATTCCTTGTCTGCTGTCTACTCTGTCATATGCTTTCTCCGGGTCCATGAAGGTTGCATACAACTTCTTTCCCCTCTCAAAATACTTCTCTACTATGCACCTAACTGAGAATATATGGTCAGCACACCCCCTCCCCTTTCTGAGGCCTTCCTGTTCTGCTAATCCCTCGGTTATCTCCCTGAGATAGGCCATTACCCCATCCCCTGTACACTCCCTTATCAGACCTTTTCATTCATCATCCACACATACATAATCAATCATTGCCTTACGTTCAGTCATCTCATTTCCCATTCATCTTATACTTCTCCATGTATACTGATGGATCAGCCTGTGCCTGAAAAGGGTATTGGTGGTCACCTAGCCCTTCCCAGCACACACTTCCATCAAGGCACTACCATTCCCATCCATTTCAGTGGGTATACCCCACTGACTAACCACTATCTATTCTTGCATTCTCCACTTAACCATTCATATCACCAATCAAAAACACTCATTTTTATCAGACCTGTCCAGTTATGCTTCTACATTTTCCCAGAACTCAGCTTTCATTCTAAACATTTACTTAAATATTATTTTATTGCAGTTTGTTTCGGATTTCAATAAATTTATAAAAAAATGAAAATAAACATTCACTTAAATATTATTTTACTGCAGTTTGTTTCTTTTAGATTTCACGACTGTAGAAATTTTAGTCTTAGCTCAGTATTAAGTACACTACTCTAGCCCCCCAACAGCTATACTGTACAGTACCGTAGTATACTTGTATATAAATTGTGGTTTTTGCTAATCTTAAATTTTACCACAAGTCCACTCTAGCTTTAAAAAGGTATTCTGTACAGTACTGTAATAATAACTGCCATATGCTTAAACAAAATGTGACGACACAAATTTCTATGCATAATTTCAGGGTTACATTTTGCTCTTGACAACTGAGAGCTGGTATATACATTGTGTTCTACCCATACTATTGTTAGCTCTGGCTGTAATTAATACTGTATCTATTATCAATCCATAATCTTATGTTGAAAACGAGGTGTGAATTGAAGTGTCATCCATATATTGTTAAAGCATATGGCAATAACTAATAAATTTATGCATAAATTCCAGTCTAGCTTAGCTCAGTAATAAGTCTAGTCTAGCTGCCAAAAAGATATTCTGTACTGTTATAATAGCTAAGAAAAATAAATACTCAATGAAATAATCACTTTTTATTCCATTGCACACAATGAATGACAAGTAAAAACCAGGTAAGGTAAAGAGATCTTGAAGGCAAAAGGTAATCAAACAGCATCCACCTTACAAAGGCCATTTTTGACGTGTTATTTTACGAGTACACCAGCTTGTACAGTACCTTGAAAAGCAGCCTTACACAGCTTAGTTACTGAGAGGATGAGCTTAGTAAGTTACTATATTGGCACAGTAGGCTAATTTTGATCACCAAACAAAACAGCCCTATAGGTTTACTTGAGGACACAGGATTAATAAGCTCTCTCTAAATAATTTAATGAATGGAGCTTATACTGTAGCATAGAAATAATCACTTTATTCCACTGAACACAATGAATGACAAGTAAAAATTGGGTAAGGTAAGGAGATTTTGGGGGCAAAAGGTACTTAAACAGTATCCACCATTTAAAGGTAATTTTTGACGTTGTGCTATTTTACAACAGCTTGTACAGTACCTTGAAAAACAACCTTACAAAGCTTAGTTACTGATAGGATGAGCTTAGAGAGTTACTATATTTGGCACAGTAGGCTAATTTTGATCACCAAAACAAAACTGCCCAATAGGTTTACTTGAGGACACATTAGCTCTCTCTAAATAATTTAATAAATGGAGCTTATTGTAATGCTGAGTAGAAT
The DNA here is from genome assembly GCF_032717465.1 of Coenobita brevimanus. Taxonomy (NCBI): domain Eukaryota; kingdom Metazoa; phylum Arthropoda; class Malacostraca; order Decapoda; family Coenobitidae; genus Coenobita; species Coenobita brevimanus. The sequence continues at coordinate 14,505,427 of NC_136959.1, forward strand.
TTGGCTCGACTTCTCTTTCCAAATCAACTCAACACTGAGCGGGGTCCTCTTTCGAGACCGGAGCTAGTGCAATGAAGAGAGGCAGGACATAAAAACTTTCGGCAACACCATACACGTATATTATTTCAGTGAGACACAAGACATTTCAGTAGACATTACATCACAATATGGAGCAATACAAAACCTTATCTAAAATATTGTGTATCTCGCAGGATACTAGCTTCCTAGATATTAATGACAATACAACAAATCTTAGTACTAGGAGTACAGTAAATACCCGCGCCCGCGGAGCGCGTGAGGGAAGAGAGGGGGGAGATTTGTGATTAACCAGGAAGGGGAGGGGGAGGTAGGGAGACACGGAGAGTGACTTAGAACGGCGAGGGAGAAGTTATGATAATATTTAATGAGGCCCGATATTAACAAGGGAGTTTAGGTGTTTTCTATTGGCAAGAATTCTTTGACAATTAACTCTGGTTCTTATTTGGACTTTAAGAGCGGGGGTGAGGAATGGAGAGAGTTTTTAGGGATAGCGTGCGGAACAGGGGAGTACAGTTATCACTCACAGTCCTCGTAGTTTTGGTAACACTAGATTTCCGTCAGCACAACTTATATACTACACATCTCCCGGGTAGGTTATGTAGACTCGCACTTCCCAACGCGAGACAAAGTCGGAACCCTCGTAATTTCTATTCCACTGTATTACTCAGAGTTTAACCAATAGCACTCCAATAATGTATTATCCTTTCTTTGGGCTCTAGAGAGAAGTCCTTAGTACTCTCGGGATGACACTCGCACTTATCTTCACTGGGGGTCTCTACCCATATTCTCGCCCGTTAATGTAGCATTATGTCCTGGGTTACCCCAATGGAAATTACATGAAATCACTGCACTAGTCTTATTCTAAGAAAAAAGGAGTCACACTTAACCTACTTCACAATTGCAGGATCCTCGTATCTCTCGTGGAGAGAAACACGGTTACCTCAGTGATGATCCGGTCGGACTGAGGGCGTCGCCAGGGTAGGGCGAGTCGGGAGGGCACGGGGCGACTCACTAGGGCGTCCTCTCACGTCCGGGGGCTTCCGGACTGGGCTCCGGACTGGGGCCGAAGAGGGCTAGGAACCTCTGGGTCAGGTCCCGGCGTCGCGGGGGCGTGGTGAGGTCTCGCCCGGGTGTCCTGGGGCGGGCCGGAAGAGGCGACGGACTGCGGTCTCCTAGGGGCAGGGGCGCCGGCAGGGAAGGACTGCGGCAGCGGCTGTCACGGGGGCCCGACAGGTGGGTCTTCTCAAGGGCCTCGCGCAGGGAACAGAGGCCGGGGGAGACAGGGAGGTCTTTCCTCCTCACTATACCCTGGGAGCGACCACCGGGGTGCTGAGGGAGCGACCGTTGATCGTCTCTACCTTAGCTTTCAGGGAGCGACCATTGATCGTCTCTACCTGATTTTGTTGTGAGCGACCATAGATCGTCTCTGTCTTTTTTTTTATGGGAGCGACCATTGATCGTCTCTACCACTGTGCTGAGGGAGCGACCGTTGATCGTCTCTGCCTTAGCTTTCAGGGAGCGACCATTGATCGTCTCTACCTGATTTTGTTGTGAGCGACCATAGATCGTCTCTGTCTTTTTTTAATGGGAGCGACCATTGATCGTCTCTACCGGGTTGTGGAGGGAGCGACCGTTGATCGTCTCTACCTTGCCACTATTAGAGCGACCATAGATCGTCTCTACCTTGCCACTATTAGAGCGACCATAGATCGTCTCTACCTTAGGGGTGCTGTCTTGGGTACAGTTTCTGACTCCACCCCTAGCTAACTCGGTGATTCCGCCACACGAAGGTAGTGTCTTTTGCCTACGGTGGCGGCGGCGCGGTGGTTGCGTCTCACAAAGGCGCACGGCCCGGGCTGACGTACGCCGCTGTTGCCCGGAGTGGTGGTGGCTGGCGGCGGCTACCCCGGGGAGTCCGAGTGGGGGTCCGAGTGGGGGTGTCGGCATTTTTGAGGGCAGACTCCACTGCTCCTGGTCCGCCTTGATGTCGGGGAGACTGCGGTATTCTCCGGAATATTCCGGAGAATTGATGCGGTCAAAACCACGCATTTCACTTATGCTGTATCCGTGTAAATAGCACACTATTTCAATTATGATTCCTTTTCATGACCTAGTAATGGCCAGTATACTGCCTTCAATACAAAGGACAGTAATAAACCTTATTACCTAATAGGGTATGTCCAAAATACGTAGTGTAGGCCTATTTCTCTCTCTCTCTCTCTCTCTCTCTCTCTCTCTCTCTCTCTCTCAAAAAGCTATAATTTTAAGGCTATTGTACTATGAATTATATCAAAATATAATTAAATTGGTGAAATTTGTCTCAAAATAGATGGATTGTTGTTGTCTGTAGTTTGTATGCCACTTATAGGTCACATACCATCAGCTTTAACATCTTATATATTGTTTTATTCATCCCATCAGGTATCAACAATATTTTTATGTCATTAAACTGTAAATAATAATGTTTATAACTATACTATTTAGCCACATATGCGATCGAAACATATATTTTTAAAGTTATGATATCGACTTTGTGAGCCACTGTGCAATGTTACCAAATGCAAGTCAATAAAAGCTAATATTTTTCATGATGCATCTCATCTGAAAATAACAAAGTTGTTAAATTAGTGTTCAACAATTAATCCATATGTTTGACTAAAATAAATACATCAATATGAGCCGTGAATTGCATAAATTCATAGTAAACTATGGGACCGTAGCTGGCAATAATGTGTATGACGTCATCGTTTAGCTCCTCGCGCTCTGATTGGTTCTAATTTCTCCCTATGTATATACCCTTCCAGAGTTGGGAAATATGCGCCCCGGAAGGGCTCGGGGACGGGTATTGTTTTCATTCAGTTTGACTGTCTGTCTGTCTGTTTGTTTGTTTGTTTGTTTGTTTATGAGTCTCTTTGTTTGTTAACAACTTTACGCGAAAACCATTGATGCAGTTTTGACTAAAATTACAGAGAAAATGAGCTATGACCTTCTGACCACCTGAATAAATTTGGGGCCAAATTGGTCCAAGGCCGAGGCTGTAGGGCCAAAAAATGTAAAAATCGTTTTTTTCGCTATAACTCAGTTCGAATTGGTCATATCGACATGAAACCAAAACCTAAAGGTGCATCTTTCAAATCTGCATCCTATAATACGCCTCATTACATCATGGGGGTCACCCCCCAGTTAGCGGTAGGGGGGTCAATATCAGGTGGGTCAGGCCTAAAATTTCAAATGGGAATAAAATAGTCAGTTTTCACCCCATTAACTCAAAATTTGATATGTGACATCTTTGATTAGATATGTTGTGTTTATACGACAGCGCTAAAATGACTGCCGGGGACGGGGGTGCTGTGCCCGGCACCGCATCCTGTTAATACTATTTTATTCCAGTCAGAAATGACACAAACTTTCCTTTATGTGTGTGTGTGTGTGTGTGTGTGTGTGTGTGTGTGTGTGTGTGTTTATCCATCATTGCAATGCAATACAAAATTCCATAATCCCCTTAACAACCTCGCATTTAGTCACTGAATGATAATGTCTGGCCTCTGGTGAAACAATTTTTTTGACGATATCTTAAATAGAAGATGGAGTTAAGTCTTTGGCAATGAAAGTGTTCATGTATTATTTTAACTGCATACATTTATTTATTTTATTATTATTATTATTATTATTATTATTTACTCCTCCTCCTCCTCCTCCTCCTCCTCCTACTACTACTACTACTACTACTACTACCACCACTACTACTACTAGTACTACTACTGTTATGATTATTATTTTTTTTTTATTATCATGGTTGTTCAATGTATATATTGATGGGATGATAAGAGAAGTGAAAACACGAGTAATGGAGAGAGGGATGGCATTGGTAATGAATGGTGATGGATAGAATATCTCAAATTTGTTGTATGCTGATGATGCAGTACTGCTTGCAAGTACCGGACAAGAACTTGGTAGGCCAGTGCAGAGTTTTGCTGATGTCTGTAGGCGTCGTTCCTTGAGAGTAAATGTAGAAAAGAGTAAAGTGATGGTTACTGAGAGAGAAGGTGACTCCCAGTGCAATGTAACAGTGAATGGAGAGAGACTGGAATTGGTGAGAGAGTTCAAATACCTGGGTACAGTGATAGAAAAGAGAGGAAAATGTGCAAAAGAAGTTGTGAGTAGAGTGACACAAGGAAGAAAGCAATGAAGGCCTTGATAAGAAACAGAGGCTTGAGTGTTGCAGCTGCACGAGGCTTACATGAAGGAGTGTTAGTGCCAACTTTAACATATGGATGTGAGACTATGGTGTGGCATTAAAATGAAAAGTCAAAAGTAAGAGCAGTGGAGATGGGACTGCTGAGGAATGTATGTGAAGTACAGAGGGTGGATAGGATACGAAATAATGTGATTCGTGAAAGATGCGGAGTGAGGAAGTCGGTGGACACGAGAATTGAAGAGAGTGTACTGAGATGGTATGGTCATGTGGAGAGAATGGATAACAATAGAGTGGTGAAGAAGGTATATCTGAGCGAATTCGAAGGAGGGAGGAGGCGAGGTAGGCCAAGGAGAAGGCGGAGAGATATAGTGGATGAATGTGTGAGGAAGAGAGGTTTGGAAGTCGGTGAGGCTAGGGAACTGACAGGAGATCGAGCTGACTGGATGAATTTTGTGAGGAGATATGCATGATCAGGGATTTTTGGCACCCCTTTTTAACGTGGCAGAGTCTGGATTGACTCTGTCGGATACGATATGTGAAGATACAGAACGTGGTGAATGTTTTTGGCGTATCCGATAGAGCCAGGATTCCGGGGGCTTGAATGATAAGTGAATGGAAGCGTGGCCCATTGGATTGGGCAATTTTGGGCTGTCTGGACATTGCTACTCCTCACCCTGCCCTTGGGTGGGAAAGGAGGTCCGGATGATGATGATGATTATTATTATTGTTGTAGTTTTTGTTTTTTATCATGAGGCCTGTGAGAGGTTTAGAGGGAATGAGATATAAGGGTGGAGGATGGGACCGTGGCGTATTCGACGTAGTGATGCGGCGAAATTTTATCTGTTTGTCTGTCTGTCTGTTTGTCTCTATATGTATATATGTTTCTATTTTTCTTTCTGTTTATCCATTCATCTGTCTATCTATTTATCCTAATATCTATGTTGTATGATAGCTGGTTATTTCTCCATCTTTTCACTACGTTGGTGACTTACCCGCACTAGAATAATATAGATGTTGTCCTTAATTTAATACAGTATTATGCAGTTCCTTATAATTCTCCTAGTTCTATATGCCAACAGAGCCTGGAATAAGCTATATGGTCAGGTATGCATTTTGTGATAATTAGCAATATCTTTATTAATACGTACACGAGAGGTGGGATGATGTATTCTTTAGCTGTTAGAAGGGAATTATGAGTGCGTGTTAAAGTTTGTGGTGAAATATGCCTTTAGAAGTCAGAATGTGTTTATTCTACTTTGTGATGAAACTGCAGCAGGGAAACAAAGGCAATAGATTTTACCTTGTTCAGATCAATTTCATGATATTTGTGTTAAAATCCCTTGTTCGTCAACACCATAAATAAAAACAGGATTATTGTTTGGAGATGACAGCTCAGGGAAAAAGAAAGTGTGGCTATGGTTACAGAGATTATCAGTAAATAGAAATAAAACTAAAGCCATTTCCAAACGGCATGATTTGTGAAAAGGTGACGTCAAGAGTAAGTATTTGCGATAGTCTGTCAAGACTGGGAACAAAATTTTACTGACGATTTTCGGGAGCATCCTAGAAGTTAAGGTAAATAGCAGTTCTCATGGCTTGTTGGCAATCATTACGTCAATCAGGTAATTCTTAAGTTTTGTAAGAATAATTATATAAAAGCAGAGTAACTTCTTATATAGTATTATAATGTCCGTTTCAAAGGAAGTACTATGTGTCAGAGAAGTCTGATTACTCTTATAATAATCAAAATTATTTTTTTCTTTTTAACACAGGATTTGGATGCTGGGGAAAGAATCAATAACAGCCGCATTCTCTGACTAACCTGCGATTTTTTTTTTCTTAAATGGGGTGATTGGAACTGACGTGTTTTTGTTGTTGTTGTTGTTGTCGTTGTTGTGGTCAAAGGTCAGGAATTGAGAGCCTCTTCCTTGACACTGTTAAACGTAGTAGGAGGGGTAGGAAGTTCAATAGTACATAGAGTTCAATAGCACATAGGGCTAGAGCAACAGAGTGGTGGACTCTTCAGTCACATGAAAATGTGAATGTATTGAAAGTGTAGGAATGACTCATGTAAAAATCTAGTAGTCGAAAAACTGTTAGGCACACCTCGTTTTTTCACTTCAGTGGCTCAAGATATGTTTTATCACGAGCGTGCGAGCGAAGCGAGAGACCAATGTTTATTCTCAGTTAAGTTTCGGGGTAGCTCAACACTGAGTGGCAAGCCAAATAATTTCCTGTATCATTTGATACGCTGGGTGATAACATTATAACCAACCCACACGTGTTCCCTACATGTCAGCAAGTGGATTGGTGGAGGGTTAGTGTCCCTCCCCGGAAAACAACTATAAATACAAACACGAAGCCTCGGACCAGGACGGACAAACAGATGTCGATCAAGGACCTGACAAAGGACATGGTTCGGATTGCTACATGGACTGTAAGGGATGCAAATGATGAGATGAAAGAGAGATTGTCCAGGTGCTTGAGGGTGCAAACGTGGACATATGTGGATTAACGGAGACTAAATTTTGAGGCGAGAGTGTCATAGAGTGGGAGTGTGGATGGGGTATATGCGCAGAGTAGGTGGCAATGAGTGGGCAAAAGAGGGTGTAGATATTGTTGTGTGCAAGAGATGCAAGGAGAATATAAGAGAATATGGATCAGTTGGTTGCAAGTTTGTGTGGGCAAGACTGAATGAGGATTACAAACGTGGGCAATTGTATGTGTGTATGTGCCAACACTAGATCATGAGGGTAGAGTGAAAGAATAGTTCTGGGCAAATGTGGAATCATGCATAGAAATGTTTGAGAGGAATGAGTATTTTTGACTGGAGATGTGAATGGAAAAGTAGAGAATGTGAAGGCGGATGGAGTGGTTGGTGAGATTGGTGTGCCTGCAGAAGCGGATGGGAATGGCATTGCTTTAGTGGACATTTGTGCAGGGAGGGGGTTGGTGAATGCCAATACCCTCTTTAGGCACAAAAATCCGCAGCTGTACGTGGCGAGTGATAAGAAGGGTGGATGGTGAACTGAGTGAATAGAAGACAATGATTGATTTTGTGTGTGTGGATGACAGGATAAGAAGATATGAAATGGATGCAAGAGCATACAGAGGTTAGGGGAGTGGACTTTCTGATCACCACACGGTGGTGGTGAAAGTCAAGGTTCAAATGCAATGGAGGAATAGAAGGAAGGAAGGACAGGAGAAAGTAGTCCATACATGGAGGGTAGAAAGGTTGCAAGAGGATGGAAAATAGGCAGAATATAAGAGAGAAGTGGAGGAGCAATTGGGTAAATATGATGTGGAGCAAGTGCGGTACGTAGGTGTGTGAAAGGTAATCACAGAAGAAATCTGTGCAGCATGAAAGGTGATGTGTGGGGTGAGGACAAGAGAAAACGGGGTGCAAGGAACAGCATGGTGGAAGGGAGGGGTGAGATAAGCTGTGGCGCAAAAGAAGAAAGCATAGTAGTGAGTGGATGGGAGGCAAGGGCGTGGAGAAACTTGAGAGATTGAAGAGAGAGTTATATGCAGAGAGGAAGAGAGAGGTAAAATGATTAGTAAGAAAGTAAAAAGAGAGTGGATTAGGATTTTGGAAGGAATCTGAGTGTAAAGTGGAGGGAATGTAAGAAAATGTTCTGGAAAGAGGTAAAGAGAGATTAACAGGGTGATAAAGAAGTTAATCGGGGAGTGAGAGTTAGGTTTCAGAGGGTGTAGAGTTAGGTTTCAGGAAGTGTATCGGTCTAACATTCAGTTGCTTCATTTATCACATTACATGAACATATTTTTATATTCGACAGCATTTATATACAATTTAATGCCAAACACTGCACGTGTGGTTTTACTTATTTGTTGTTTTAAACTCAGGGAAATTTTGGTGACTTGAAAACGTAATTAAAATAAAAAATATTCTTGTACAACCAAATAACACGTTAAGGCATCAGGAAACTTCATTAGTAGCGCCAGACCTAATTAGTATCATTTCCTCCTTCAGTACCATAACATTTCATATGTTGTCATTCTGATTAAGAGTCACAGTTTATTCAAACCAGGAAAATTTCTTCTTGCCGAAGGGATTAAAAATGCTGTATTTCAAAATCCTACTCAGTACCATGCCGCTTATTTAAACGATTCTTTATTCTGAGTAACACCAGACAGCTTATTAAATTGAGGAAATGGTTTCAAGCTGAAAGGACTGAGGTATTGCTGTATGTAACTATTACTGCATCTGAGGTTTATTTTCTTGGTACTGGTGTTGTAGCATAGAGGATTACTGGGTAGTTTATTTGGATTGCTGCTCTGGTTAAATATTATGCACTTTATAGTTTGGCCACGTCAGTCAGTACCTATATTAAGTCATGTCTTCATAACTACTGACCTTTAACGCATATGTTATCATTAAAGTAAAATAAACACCTCGCTAACCCCCAGGACTCCTCCCTTGATCTGTTTTTCCATGCATTAAGGGAACCCTTACTTTATAACACTGGAATTTTTAATGTGTACCATTCCCAAATTACCGCTTATCACCCACCTCGCCATTACTTAGGCAGCAGTAACAATGAAACTACACTTTATTTACTTACAAAAGGGTAAAAAGGACTCATTACAAAGATACTATACTTGTTGTCACGGTATGTATGATACAATGTTCCTTCTAAACTGTTTGATGAAAGCTAAAGCATTATAGTACAGTATGCGTAAAGACAATAAGGTGGAGCATCTTGCAGGGCTCATCCTTCTACGTATTGTGACTCAAATACGACAATAAGTAGGGATCGGGACCCCAGATGCTGACATTGCCCCCACACCTCCCATTGAGAACTGAAATGACGCCTCTGGTATTACTTGATAAGTCTGTAAGCTGTGCAGCTCAACGAATATAAAAAACAGCGTCAAAATATCACCGTCATCCTTATAATAGTTATTCCAAAACTGTTGGACTGCAGTATAAAGCCCATCCACCATGGGAAGATAATCACTACGGTACCTCGTCAAGTGGCCTTGGTTTAGATATTTGTTATGTACTTAAATGTTTTCTTCCTGCATGCTCAATAAATTTACTAAAATTGGAAAGATAGTATAAAACATCAGAGCAGCAAAGAGGCACCGCAATATCCTGTACTCAGCAACTCCAGGTTAAATCCTACTGAGCCAGGAGCCTGGGAGAGTGACACATGGGGCCATTACATGGCTTATGGCTTGCTGGCCCTAGCTGGCTGGCTCCTGGAAACTCGAGTGGCTTCACCAGCCGAAATACAGGCAACTTGTCCTGAACTGGAGGTTGTGCTAGGGTTAGAACCACATTTCAGCTTGGTGAATATCTCGATGTCTGGCTTCTAATTGGTCGCATCGGTATCCTCAACTTACATCACAGCTTCATAAGCATTTGCTGCTGGTATGTCATCGTAGCCAAAGGACCACATACAATCACTGGTCACTCTACCATCACGTCCATAGCACTACCCATATGGCGCACCACTTCATCACACCCAGCATACTATACCATGATATTCTGATACACTTACATCACACCGCACTGATCCGCTACAGTCGCACTCCTTATCATACCATACACAATACCACACCACGATACAGTATAACAATCTTACACTCATACATCACACCACACAAATCCACTTCACTCACACTCTATACCACAACCACCCATACCATGCCACATTCACACAGCGATATATAATACTGTAGCTCTCCCAAATAATAACAGTGCACCACACTGGTCTACTGCACTTTCACTCCTCACCATACTTACACACTTATCACACGCCACACTCACATCACGATGAGGTATCTATCTATCCATCTATGCATACACCTATTTGTCTATCTGTTTATCTGTCTGTCTTTCTATCTATCTATCTATCTATCTTTCTGTGTACAAATGAATCACAGGGGGAAATAAAAGTAGAGTGAGTAAAGTATTATCATTACCCCCACCAGTGAAAGTTGGAGGAGGTTATGTATTCACCCATGTTTGTCTTTTGGTTTGTTCACAAAATATCTAAAAAAGTTATTGATGGATTTCAATGTGGTTTTGTGGATGTGTGGGTCATGAGCCATGGAAGAGCTGGTTAAATTTTGGTTGTGATTGAGTTCGAGCCCCGGTTTAGAACTGTTTTTTGTTTGACTACTCGCAAGATCTCTCAAGATCTTATTGATGAATTTCAATGAAATTTTGAAGATATGTGAGTCATAAGCAAGGAAAAAGTTGATTAATATTTGGTGATGATCTGTGTTGTCTGGTATAGGTTTTGGCAGGGGTATGCGTTCTCTTAGTACCGTCAACTTGTTTCTCCTGTGGATAATTTACATTAATATCTTCAAGGCTCGTGGTAAAGTAAAACATCTCTCTCTCTCTCTCTCTCTCTCTCTCTCTCTCTCTCTCTATATATATATATATATATATATATATATATATATATATATATATATCAATAAATATATATATATATATATATATATATATATATATATGTACCAATAAATATATGTGCGAATATATATATTTACGGTATGTACTGTATATATATATATATATATATATATATATATATATATATATATATATAATGAGCCTCTGTGGTACAGTGGTAAAATGTGCGTTTTCATACACTGAAGAACGAGGGTTCGTGCCCCGCCAGGGTAATAGGCTTTGGGAGCGTTCTTCAGGCCACGCACTGCATTGGCGGACGTAAGGAGTGCTGTGGTTGAACCAGTGTCGCATACTATAATGTCTGCTTGCTCCCAGTCAGCTTGCGCGGGCCGATTACACTTGGTTCACAGACTACACACACATCCAAAGCCACTCCAACACTACAGTTACACTTACACGCACTTCCCACCCTAAATACAATCCACTTGGTAGGGATACATTGGCTGTATCGTCCCGACTTCGGCCGGTCCTGCAGTGGATACTCAAACGGCTGATGATGATATATATATATATATATATATATATATATATATATATATATATATATATATATATATATATATTATGTCATAAGATAATATCCCACATTGCTAACCTCATCATACACTTGCAGGTTCTTTCACCTCATGGCACCTATCATGCAATAATATCATGATGCGGAAGTCAACCTGACTTACACCCCTCTGTATATAAACACCACATCACCAGTACACCACAGTCACACTTCACACACTGCATCACACCACTTACATCCTCCCTCCTGACCATCACAAGCATCCTCGTCAGTTAGCCCTGTATGATCAACTACACTTCTCACACACACTGATTTAGCCAAATGTTGGAAGCAGTGGGGATGGGGTGGAAACTCATATAGTAATAGCGAGGAAAGGCAAGGCAGCAAGTGATGAGGCAGGTATGTAAGGTGGGTGAGGCAAGTGGGAGGCAGATCAGTGAGGCGGAGGGAAATGCAAATGGACTGAGTGACAAAAGGCAGTTGTGAGGAAAGTATGTGAGGCAACTGTGTTAGGCGTATGAAGTTGACAAAAAAAGTATAAAGTAGTTCCGCTAGAAAAGTATTGCTCTATCGTTTCCACACACACACACACACACACACACAGAAATGCGAACGGACTTGTGTTTTCATTCAGTGAAATTATTTATTCTCCGGCTCATCATCCTGTCTTGAATCGGGCAAAGCTATGGGAACAGGGATAGATGGATAGATAGACAGACTGATAGGGATAGGCAGACAGAGAGAGAGAAGGGGGGGAGAAGGGGAGAGAGAGAGAAAGAGGTGCGTACGGTGACTCTCACAATCTCCTAGACTAGGCTGACAAATGGAGCGGAAAAAGAAACGTGAATATTTTTTTATTCGAGTTTATTTGTCGTGGGATTTTATTTTATTTACTATATTCAAAGCTTATTCTCTTCTTTTCTTCCCCGAACCGCTGTGTCTTGTCCTACATTTTCGTCTCTGTCTTTTCGTCTCTTCGGCCTCCGATTTTTAATACATCTCTCTTGGACAGTCAGGCGCTTTGCTATTCCGTTTTCTTTTCCCTGTCCTTTTTTTTTTTTTGGGGGGGGTCATACATTTTCTCCATTTTCTTTTCTTTTCTCCTTGTTCCATCATGCTTTTTGGCAGTAATTTCTGTTATGCTTCTCTTCATTTTTTTCCCACAGTCCTGCCGGACAATTTCCAAGTAATGGCAATATGAAGCCTCGAGTCTTTTATATTCACTCGAAATTCACGAAAGGTTTGTTCCACTCCAGCTCAGAGAATGTGTAACATGTCACCACATTTTCTGACGACCAAAGGGAAAAGTACAAAAGTCAGTAAATATTTCCAGCCCATAAGCCACATCTCCAATTTACCCTCAAAAGAAAAATATGGGTTAGAAGAAATGAAGCCTTGTGTTGAAATGGTACAGTGAATATGAAGATGGTGAGACAGTGAAGCGTGGTGGTGGTGGTGGTGGTGGTAAAGAGAGAGAAGGGGAGAAGAGGAGATGAACGAGTAAAAACAGAAAAAAGGTGATAAGCGACAGCAAAAGGGGTAGAGAGAAAGTGATAGATAGAGACAGACAGATAGACATATAGATAGAGTGATAAATAGATAGATAGATAGATAGATAGATAGAAGGATAGACTGAGAGAGAGAGGGAGAGAGAGAGAGAGAGAGAGAGAGAGAGAGAGGAAACATTGAGATTAATGAATGAATACTGTGGTAAAAGGGAGGGCGTACAGAGTGATGGATGGAGGTTAGTATGTCTGAATGGGAAGGCCAGAACGAAGGGATATATACAGAGAAGAGAAAAGCGATGCAAGGAAAGAGAGCAGGGAGTGAATATACAGTAAGAGAAGGTAACAGGGGAAGGGAAGGAGGTATAACGAAGAGAAATGACGTAGACAAGCTATATAACACAAAAGCAGGGTGTAAGGAGGGTAAAGAAACTGAAAAATGAGGAGGAAAGTAGGTTGGGGAGAATATAAAGGGAAGCATAAGGGAAGTACAACTTGCATTTATCACAAACAACAGGTTAAGATCAGCGAGAAGAGGGAATGGGAAAGCCAAAGAAGGTAATGGGAAAAATGGTCATGAAAGGGAGGACGTTTGGAAGGAAAATGGAATGTAGGAATGACCAGCTAGATGAGGGAAATAAAGGAATCGGCAAGAGAATACAAGAATGTGAAGTGCTGGGAGAAAATGGAGGAGCTGAAATGGTAAGATAGTTAAACATATTCTGAGAGGGCAAGTTTCTGAAGCTTAATAGATAAGAGAGAGAGAGAGAGAGAGAGAGAGAGAGAGAGAGAGAGAGAGAGAGAGAGAGAGCATACCTCCGCCAGTGCCTATACCAGACGACTCAGATCACCAACAAAATTTAATCAAATCTTTCTTGGTGTATGAACCACATAGTCACAAAATTTCACTGAAATCCATTTATAACTTTCTGAGGCATCTTGTGAACAAGCGAACAAACAAACAAACAGGGGTGAATACATAACCTCCTCCGACTCCCATAGCGGAGGTAATAAAAAAAAATTTCCCCCTTCACTACAGGAATGATTATTCGCTTGTGTGTGTGTGTGTGTGTGAGTGTGTGTGTGTGTGTGTGTGTGTGTGTGTGTGTGTGTGTGTGTGTGTGCACCCTTAACTCTGGTTCAGTTTGTTTCTCGAATAACAACCCGAATCCTTAATTAGTTACCTGTCGGTGGTAAGCAAATCAGGATTTTAAAATAATGAATACCCAATAAATTTATGAGCCAATCTGGTTAATGGGAAAAGAGTTAATTGGATTCTGAGCTGTGTAATTAATACGGATGGAGACGTACACAGGAAAGAAGATGGAAGGTGAAGGTTTAGTATACAGGAAGCAGGGTTGAGGCTCAGTGACTTCTATCTATCTATTGCCAGACGCCTGAATCCTGTAAGGGGTGGCCACAAACAAAATGCCTCCATGTCGCCCTGTCCCACACCATTTAACTGCCCTGCTCCCAACTCACACCTCCTCTCCCATATACCTCTCCACTCCATCCCTCCATCTCATTCTCCGCCTCCCCCTCCCTCTCCTCGCTTCCACCTCACTCGCATACACTCTCCTAGTTAGTCTCTCGCTCTTCATCCTCTCAGTGACTTAAACTTTAAATTAAATGCATTCAGGTACCAAATCCTTCAGTCATGAGACGCAATTTTTACCTTATTATTGTTATTATTATTTTTACTTCATGACGACGTTATTTAACTTGGAGGAAACTTCGAAATGAAGAGTTACTATACAGCCTTGATGAATCTCCTTCCTAAGACAGATCTCCTTTTCACTGAATGAAGTTGTCTGCGTGTATGAAGAATAAGAGAATAAGCTATGGGATTGAAGGGGTTAAGCATGGAGAACCGTGATGGCAGAATTATAATACAAACCATACATATTCTAAAGCTATTTTCTTCTCTACATAATGTTCTACTAACTTACACCGTCGCAAGAAGTGACATACACTACCTGCACCTATCTCAGCGTGTCTCCTTCATTTATACAGGCTTTATAAAACAGAAGCCAATGCATGTACTCGAAATAATGACTGGGATAATATGTGGAGCATTTCTTGAGCCAAGGAGCAGTTGGGGAGGTGAAAAGAGGACTGAAAATGCAAGAATACATGAAGAATGAAGAAGGCAGAGAAGAGGAAGGAAGAGGAGAGAGACGAGAGACTGCCAGGGGAGAGAAAGGAGAGAATGGCACTGCAGAGAATGGATGAAGATAGTAAGAAATGATATAATAGAGGATAACGGGGAGGAAGGAGAGCAGATGGAAGGAAAATGTAAAGTAGAAAGAGAGGAAAAGGGACTGTAGAGAGAATAACATCAAAGTGAAGGGAAAGAGCGACAGTGGAGAAGGTGGAGGAACAGAAAAAGAATAAAGAGGACAGACAGGGGAGAAGTGGAGAGAGGAGAGAGAAGGGGGGGGGGGAGAAGAAGTAAGTGAGAGAAGACGAGTGAACAAAGAGGATAGCACCGAAGGGAATGGGCAAAGGAGAAAGTATGGGCTGAATTAATGGGGAAGATTACGGAGAAAAGAGGAAACAGAGAGGAGAGAAGAGGAGAGAGAGACTGATGGAGTGAGTGAAGGGATCAGTAGGAGGCCGGACGAGGCGGATGTGATGTAGATGAGACAGGGATCGGGTTATACTGGGCGTGGCCGATGAGTCAGGGAGGACGTGGGCCGGGTGGTTGACGTCGTGTCAGTGCCGGGCAAGGAGGGTACTGATGGGTGGGTGGAACAATGTGGACTAAGGGGTAAATGGGCAGAGTGGGTGGCAGCAGGGTAATGTGGGTGAAGGAGGACATGGGCAGGGTTGTGGGGCAGGACGGAGTGAAGTACGATGATGTGAAGAGGGTGGATCAACACAACTGAAAGAACGGGACTAGGTGGGTGAGGTAGGGTCTAGCAAGAATACAGTAGATAAGGTGGGTTGTGGGCAGAACATGACACGGCAGGAAAGGAGGTTCAGACTGCTTCAAAACAGGCTGTACTGTAAATGTACTGTATTATGTAAGGTGTGATATCCAGTAGAATAAAACGAGGCTAAGGAACCAGATTCAGGCAGCACCAGGCAAGAGAAGGCAAAATTACTTAGGAGGTAGAATTAGACGGACAGCTGCAGAACTACAGTCGGTGCGGATGACTAGTGCCAGGATTTTAGTGCGATAATTATTCATGCAATGTGTTCTGGTTCTCGCACACATAATGGGAGATGAGGTAAGAAGAGTATCATCCACCTGGAAGCATGTTTGAAACCCCCAAGCTCAATCAGCAGGAAGGGATGCCCCAATGAGCAGGCGCTTGTGTAAGGGGCTGATTTTTCTTTCCATGTGCAAGCTTTTCTTCTTTTTTTTTTTATTTTGTGTTGTCGTTGCCTACATAGATACACGTCTTTCCTTTCTTCGAACGAACGTTAATGCAGTTGATGGACGCATACCGACAAAAAAGAAAAAGATATTCAATCCATTATTAATTTACACAGTGCTGGGCCAGTAGCCTTATAAAGAATTTAATATAATAAGAGAGGAAAAGGAGCGAACTGTGCAGGACTTCCTCCAACGTTTCAGAAAGAGAGAGGGAGAGAGAAAGAGAGAGAGAGAGAGAGAGAGAGAGAGAGAGAGAGAGAGAGAGAGAGAGAATACTTTGTTGTTCACTGGCTTTTCTGAGTAACAATATAATTTCTTTCATTTTAGTTATTTTTAAACTCTCCACAATAATACACTATTCACATCTCAAAATGTATTTCCATTTCACGTGTTCTTATTTCTTAACATTATTTTCAAACATTAGATACATGTGAAGTTTTCATTCATTTGTCAGATCAGCATTTTCGGACAAAGTTTACGAGTTCCTTGATTTTTTTCCCATGTTAAGTCATATTACGGTAAAGTATACCCCATTACTATAACATGACGTTGATTTGGCAAGAGAACTGAAAATTTCTTACGGATCTAGGACTCCTGACACGACTTTGTAAGGCCTCGTTTTAAGTTAAAACATGCAAATAACGATACATATATTTTATCTGAGCAAACTTATCGTTAGAAACGGTTACTGTAATCCTAATAACAAAGATTATTTAAAATATATCGTCACTAATGAATGCACTTGGACTACCTATCAACTGCCGTCTTTCAGGAGCTTAAGACTCTTCTCTGATGGGATCGAATGGAATTTTTTTTAATGCAAAAAAGAAGGAACCAAAGGCCAGGAGCCCGCAAACCGTTCCTTCCAAGAAAAAAATAAAAACAATACAAAAAAGAGGCAAATTCAAGATCCGTTCATTTCGAGATCCCTGGACACACTGCGTTTGAAAGACTGGAGATCATAGGAAGTAGGAAATACAGACAGAGGGAGACAGTTCCAGAGTTCACCTGTTGCATACATGAAGGACTGGGAGTAACGGTTAACTCTAGCATTAGAGAGCTGGACAGAAAAGGGATAGGAATTTGTTGCTAGATGGATGCTAAGCACCCGTCGTAGAGGTGGAGGGATGCAAGCAGACAGTTCAGTGGAGCAATGACCATTGAAGTAGCGATAAAAAGAGATAAAGATGCAACAGTGCGGCGAAGAGACAGAGGCTGAAGGGAGCTAGTAAGAGGAGGAGAGTTAATGAGATGGGAAGCCTTTGATTCCACCCTATTCAGAAGAGCTGTATATGGGGAGCCTACTCACACATAAGAGTTGTACTCTACACAGGGACGAATAAAACCCGTGTATAAAGTTAACAACTGTGCAGTGTTAAAGAAGGTACGGAGTCGGCTTAGCACACCTAATCTCTTGGAGGCAGATTTTACAGGAGATGCTATATGATTTTTCCAAGATAGGTCCCGAGTGAATGAAACCCTAAGCATGTTCAAGGATGATACAGGATTGAGCTAGATATTATTAAACCTTAGAGGGTACTCCTGTGGAAGATTGTGTCGGGTTGATAGGTGTAAAAACTGAGTCTTAGATGCATAAAAACAACAAGATTATTTTTACTCCAGTCAGAGATACGAGCCATGTCAGACATTAAGTGTGCCATAGCCTCATTCCTTGTTTGTTGAAGTAAATGCTGAGATGGACGTTGTGGAAACCGAATGGAAAGGTGAAGGGTGGAATCATCGGCGTATGAGTGGATAGGGTTAGATGTACAGCTTAGAAGTCATTGATGAATAAAAGGAAGAGAGTTGGTGATAGGACAGAGCCCTTAGGAACACCACTGTCAATAGATCTAGGAGAAGAACGACGGCCGTCTACAACAGTGGCTATAGAACAACCAGAAAGGAAGCTATAGATGAAGGAACAGATAGAAGGATAGAAACCGTAAGAGGGCAGTTGGGAAATTAAAGATTTATGCCAGACTCGATCGAAAGCCTTTGAGATGTCAAGTGCAATGGGAAAGCTTTCGCCAAAGTCCCGAAAAGAGGATGACCAGGAGTCTGAAAGGTAGGTGAGAAGATCGGCAGCAGTGCGTCCCTGACGGAACCCATACTGACGATCTGAAAGAAGGTTGTGATAGGAAAGACGCTTTTAAAATTTTTCTGTTAAGAATTGACTCGAAAACTTTTGAAACACAGGATGTTAAAGCAATTGGACGATAGTTACCGGGTTGGGAACGGTCACCCTTCTTTAGGACTGGCTGAATGAGAACAAACTTCCAGCAAGAAGGAAAGATACAGGTTGACAGACAAAGGCGAAAGAGTTTACATAGGCAGAGTGTAAGCACTGAAGCACAGTTCTTGAGAACAACAGGAGGGACTCCATCAGGCCCATATGCCTTGTTAGTATT
This sequence comes from Coenobita brevimanus, assembly GCF_032717465.1. Classification (NCBI taxonomy): domain Eukaryota; kingdom Metazoa; phylum Arthropoda; class Malacostraca; order Decapoda; family Coenobitidae; genus Coenobita; species Coenobita brevimanus. The sequence continues at coordinate 14,523,924 of NC_136959.1, forward strand.
GAGGCCTGTGATGGCAGAAAATACATCAGCTGAAGACATTTTAATGTTAGCCATGAGGAAGTCTGAGAGGGGAAGTGATAGAGGAACAGCACCGGAATCGTCTAAGGTGGAATTGGAGGAGAAAGTCTGAGCAAAGAGATCTGCTTTATCAGTAGAGGAAATAGCTACTGAGCCATCAGAATAGAAAAGAGGAGGGAAGGATGATGAGGTAAAGTAGTTAGAAAGGTTTTTGGCAATGTGCCAGAAGGAGCGGGAAGAGTTCGAGTTGGAGAGTTGAGAGCATTTAGTACGGATGAAATTATTTTTAGCAGTGTGAAGAACAGACTTAGCACGATTCCGGGCAGAAACATAAACAAGATGTGATTCAGGGGTGGGTTGGCTCTGGTATCTTTTATAGGCCCTCTCCTTGTTGCGGACAGCATTAGAACAAGCGTGATTAAACCAAGGCTTTCTTGCATTAGTATTCATAATATTCGAGAGTGTAATATTTAGGATCCTTGAAAAATATATGTTCCCCGTATGAATATGATTAAAAAAGTACTTTATGTTTCGTCATCCTCGACGAAATTGTCATACTGTTGGATAGTATTTTTGTATTAAAAAATGCAGATGGTCAGCGACAGTATGGAGTTCTTGGGAAAAAGAGGGATTCTGTGGCTGGCATCTTGTCTTAGCAAACTGATCTGCTTTTCTTGTTATTACGACTTCGCCTCAAAAGCGTAATGGGAGTCATTACTTGAAAGACCAACTTTACCTACACCACTGACAGATAACTAACGAGTGATTCAGGCTTTTACTCAGCAAACGTAATAAACTGAACCAAAGTTGAGGACACACACACAATTTATAAACTATTGCTGAAATGAATATTATATGAATGAGAGGAGGGTGAGTACTTCGTAGTGGAAAAGAAGGAAAAACTGGAAACTAAAAGAGGAAGGAAATAGATGATGTTGTTTATGTTGCTTAAACGGGGTCTGTCTATGGATGGATCTGGAGCCCTCATGTGGCAGTCAGCCCGTCAACAGGGGCTGTGCAGGGTCCTTCCCACGGCGAGGGGCAGGGAAACATGATGAGGTTCTACTCCCACGTGCACGCCGCAGCTGCTCAGCCTGGAGTACACAACATCGCCATGTGTAGAATCCTCTTCAGCGCCAAAGGGAAACGGTAAACTGTAGCAGTAGAGGAGAGGGAGACCCAGAGCAACTGAACTGGGAAGACAGAGATGTTATTGGAGTGGGGAAAAGTGAGGGTACGGAGGGGCAGGGAAAGGACTTGCTACTTGCGGTGGGTGAGGTAACTGGATGGCAGGTTATATGACGACCTGGAGATTGTTCTGCTGTATATTACTCATCATCATCATCATCGTCCGGACCTTTCCCACCCCAGGGCGGAACATAAATAACCTGCCAAATCTCTTTTTAGTCATGGGACCTGAGAGTAAAAACCTTACTATACTGGGAAACGGATTGTTAAACTCCTATGAATATCATTTAAATCCACTGAAATAGTAAAACGTGTATTTGTTTGCCATGTGGCAGAGTTTACTGGCATTTATGGCAGGTTTTCAGCTTCCCGGTAAGTAAACTTAGTAACGTGCAATTATTTCCTTAAATAACAAATATAAAACTACGTATTATATCTTCAATAATCATCTAGTATTTTCAGTATTTTCAACTGATACAAGTTCAATTGAAACATGTTGATATACCATTATACATTATGCAGCTATATTGTTATGCCTTTCCTTCAGTACCTTCATTCATCAAAGAGTAAGACTTCCGCATTCGGCTTATACAGTGTAGATCAACTTGCTTCATTATAAACTAAGAACAGTACTGGTATTAAAGGGTGTGCTCAGGACAATACTTATTTTTTTTCAATCTAAATATTCTACGCATCAGTACATGAACTATTTTGTATATACGCATTTAATTATTTACATGCATTCCATAGAAACAAATTACTGCACTCTAGAATGCAGACGTAAATGTAATACACGTTGTTTGGATGTAGAACAAGAGCGTTTGCAATAAAAACTGCAACCCTCCTTTGCTTCACTTAAACAGCGTCACACGAGTATACAAAAGCATTCTGAGTATTATGTATTCAAAGAGTCTCGTTTTATATGCAAATCACAGGCATAAATGAAGGCAAAATAATAATAATGGTAATAATTTACATATAGACAGACTCCAACAAACTACTGACCACCGGTGAGAGTGGTGCAATCGATAACCAACACCAGGTAATGGAAATGTGAAATTCGGCTCCGAACTCGTCATTTAATGCACACTTCTAATAAGCCAAATATACTGGCATTGCAGAATTAATAGATCGTTTTTTTTTTACTCAAACTGAATATGTTGTATCAGCCAAACACATCCGATTGATAGTTTTACCCATTTCAAAACTGTTCTGGAAATAAATTAAGGAGAATTGAATGCTGATCATTTTCACAATTTTATTTGTAAATTCATAATTCCAGAGATTTGTTCTCCTTTACTAACGAATTATGCTACATAATGATATATAAAATTTCATGGGTACTTATGAAAGTTAAATGCTTTCGATTTATAAAACGAAGTAATTATTTCAGTGATAATCAAACTATTCAGAAGAGGAAATCTACACACACACACACACACACACACACACACACCGTCCCTATCTCTCCACCTCACCCATCATCAACTCCTATCCAAGACACAATCACCACCCATACGCTGCCGTGGAGGACGACTGCCACACCTCACCATAAGAATCTGGGAACATGATGCTCTGAATTATAGAGGCTGGATTGGTTTACGATCGAGAATGAGGACGAGGCAGACAGTAATATGACGATCAGCGGCAGTCAACGTAAAATTAAGGACATCAATGTTAGGTAATGATTGCAATATTTTGAGTACAGAGAGACTCATTACAGCTGATCTATAGCAAGTTCATTAAGGTAGTGTTCTCTCTCTCTCTCTCTCTCTCTCTCTCTCTCTCTCTCTCTCTCTCTCTCTCTCTCTCTCTCTCCTAATTCATGTTCAATAAAGTAGTGGGGTTACAAGAGAAACACATAAGCAACGCTACGCTGTTGCACCACTTCATCTGACGAAGCACATACCCTCCACCTCCCTGCAGACCTAACAAAGCACACAACGGTCCTCAACAGCCTAATTTCTTCTATTAAACGTGGGCATAAGAGGAATATCTTGAGGACACATAACCTGGGCCCTTAAGGTTCCTTGCGCACGTCGCATTGAAATCACTGGGAATATACTGTGTGTGTGTGTGTGTGTGTATATATATATATATATATATATATATATTACTTTTTCATCGTGAAAAAAATAAAATCATTCTACCTACCAAAAGGCACCAGTTCACTATAAGACACATAATTAGGTGAAATTTCATGACTATATAGTGAATACTTTCTGAGTCCTGGCCCGGAAATGAAATCTCTTCTCCCGGTCAGCCGCCCTGCCGCCGTGCTGCCCAGCTTTACGGAGGGACACCAATTGATCCCAGTGATAACAACTCCCTCCTCTGACTTTGTCAGGTGGAGGGTAAAAATGTGTTTCGTGGCTTAGTGGCATGACTGTTAATGTTGACAACTGTGAATCTAGTACTGCCTCAGGTACCACCATTCAGCCACTCATCCATCAACCAGTACAAGTGCTATCACCATCATCAAGCGTCATTCCATCAGTACCATAGCCAACACCACCACCCACTCTCATACTTCCATCTCTCACACTAGCACATCATCCACTCAGATAACACCACCATCCACATAGCCTATTACCATCACTATTACAACTATTAGCACTAATACAACTACTACCACTAACACAACCAGAACCACCTCCACCATCACAGGTAACAACGTCAACAATAACAAGAACAGTTGATCTAGTTTTACAACGTCGACCACCACCAAGAAGAGCTGCTTTACCACCACAACTACCACCCCCACCACCGTAAAAAAAAAAAAAAAAAAAAAAAAAAAATTGCAAGCACATGTTATAGTAGTGGGTGTCTAAGATTTTTCTCTCTAATTTACGCTCAGTGTGTCACTCTCATCCTTATTTACGCGGAGTATAATGCGTTCTGAATCTCCAACCCCCTTAGAGTTTTTCTCGCATACACATGACGAACAAGATATCAACACTGACAACACCATAATGACCACACTACACACCACTGACAACACAACAACTTTCTGACAACACAGCTCAAGAGAAACGATAGTACAAACATGATGAAGAGAAATACGTAAACATGCCTGACACACTTGCATGACACACTGGTCCATCACACCTTTTTACTCAGTTATCTGCCTGTCAACCCTTCTCACTCACCTGCCTCACCTCCTTCTGCCTATCTATCTAACTATCATCTATGTATATGAGGCCTTACCACTATCGCCCTGCGTTTGGCTGATGCAGTGTTTGAGAAGTGTAATTATACTTTCATTACTGACCCGCATGAGGGAGATGGTGGGTGATGGATTGAGTAGGCGGAGGTGCGCTGTGATGTGGTGTTGTGAGTTGTAATGTCATGTGCGATATGAACTGTTGCGATGTGAAGTGTGGTGTGTTGTGATGTGGAGGAAAGTAGTGTGGTGTGATGTGGAGTATGGTGGGTTGTGATGTGGAGTTTTGTGATATTGAAATGAGGTGTGGTGTGATGCGGAGCATGGTGTGGTGTGGAGTAATGTGGAGAGTGGTATGGTGTGATGTGGGGTGTGGTGTGGTGTGATGTGGAGTGTGGTGTAATGTGATGTGGAATGTGGTGTAACGTGATGTGAAGTGTGGTGTGGTGTAATGTGGAGTGTGGTGTGGTGTGATGTGGAGTTTGGTGTGGTGTGGAGTAGTGCGTGCTGTGTTGTGCAATGTGGTGGGGTGAAGTGATGTGATGTGGTGTGACCTAATGCCACACTGCCTCATGTTACTGGCTCTATGTGGTGTGATGTAATTTGGTGCTGCGTGTTGAGGATATTATCAGATGCTTCCCACAATGGCTGCCTGACACACCATCTCAGCACACCACCACCACCAACAACACACACCAGCCCATAACACCATCATCAGCACCACACACGCCTGAACACAGCCAGGTAAGAAGACCCAGGTAAAGTCAAATGAGTTAATGAACAGAGTAAAGTGGCTCATCCCAATCAAATAACTATTGCTGGGGAAACTGATGTATTTTGTGTTGTGATGGCTGACATAATCCACAATATTCGTTATCATTCAAAGGTTTAATTTTTTTTTTTTTCCTCCATGCAATTTCCTGCCATCTACTTCACTCAGCCTGACAGGTAATTGGGCTTCAGGGAATGTTCTTGTTGTTGCTGTTTTTTAACAGTATTTATAAATTTAATAATGGAGATGGCCAGTCAGGCTATCGAGTTATTTGCCACATCGTTATAGGGCAAACTGAATTGCTTTTTTTAATGGGAAGCCTGAGTCCTGAGAAATTAGTTGCTGGAAATGATTCTTGCAGGTTGTTGACTGGATGGAGACTTTTGAAGGATGAACTGGTTACGACGTGTGATTGTGGTGGTGGGTGGAAATTTAATGCAAATCTGTGGACCTTTTGGGGGTTTCTTCGAGATAATGGATAATAAGGAAGAAATAACATAAATGGACCTTTTTTCTCTCTCTATAGGGTAAAGACTTTGCTGTTTTTTTCTGGGTTACGCGGTCGATCGTGCTCATGGGAGGCTTGAACCGGAAATGCTTTTGCGTCGTAATATATTGGTGCCGTGCTTGCAATTTTTATGCATGAAAAAAGGATTTTGTTTACCACTCTTATAACATCACTGGATGTTATTTGAACCTTGTATAAATTGCATCATTTGTTGCTTGGAGAACGACTTTTCTTGTAAACGGTAGTTAATAATAAATTTCATCTTGTTTCTCGAAGGTTGTGCTTACGAGGCTTTTCTTTGCTGTGAACTGTGTCAACTGTCACTTGTTCTTGTCAGTTTTTGTTGAACGGATTGATGCGCCAAGGAGAACACTCTTTTTCTATCCATGTCTTGTTCTTATACCCTAACCGCACACTCTTCCAGAAACTGCCTAACGCGATTCACGAAGCATTTTTGTCACCACCATTCTGGACGACCTATATGATTAGACGGGTAGCAAGAGATAGTTTATTAGAAATGAAAAAAAATAAACTCCAACTACACAAAATTATATATATATATATATATGTATATATATATATATATATATATATATATATATATATATATATATATAAATATATATATAGATAGATAGATAGATAGATAGATAGATAGATATAGATATATATAAAGGTAATGAAAGCAAAGGAGAGAAACTGAACACTGGCAAATTGTCGGAGATGCAAAATTGGAGTAATGACGTGTGAATAAGAAGACAGGAGGCGAGAGGTAAAGGGAATTTCTTTTGGAAATGAAAAATCTGAGCTAATGAGGGTCTGGCAAAGCAAATGAATGTAAATCTGACGAAAAGAACATGGAAAGGTTGAGTCAGAGGAAGTTGAGAGGGTAAGAAATAAAAATGAGGAAATTCCTGCAAAAAGTGACAAGAGAAAAATTTAGGTAAAGTGATGATGTGCCGGAAGTGTCTGAGAAGTAGGATGTGTTAAAAGAATGAATGATTGACTCTGAGGGATGGAAAATGCTAGTTTTATATGTGATTTAGTACATAAAAACTTATGTGTGAAGAAATGAGGAAGCCGTGGAATTTCAAGAAATATGGAGCTTCAGAGTGGATTATCGTGAAGAGTTTAAAAGATGAGTAAAATGATAATAATAATAATAATAATAATAATAATGATAATAATAATAATAATAATAATAATAATAATAATAACAATAATAATAACGATAATAGTAGTAGTAGTAGTAGTAGTAATATTAATCATCATCATCATCATCATTATCATCCGGACCTGCTTTCCCACCTAAGGGCAGGGTGAGGATAATAATAATGATAATATAAATAATAATAATAATAATAATAATAATAATAATAATAATATTAATAATAATAATAATAATAATAATAATAATAATAATAAAATAATAATAAAAATAATAATAATAATAATAATAACAATAATAAAACTGTTAGGCAAACAAGCAAGTGCATAACGAAGTAAAATTTTTACCAGATTCATGGCTGATGAAATAATTCAGTGAGATGATATTACGAGAGGATGAGAAGCGAAAGAGAGTATGCTGGAAACACGTTTAAGGTAAACTACACACACACAGACACACACACACAAACACACACATATCTATCTATTTATCTATCTGTATCTACAAATCTGCATCTATCTACTGTATCTGTCCATCTATCTATTAAAGAACAAGGATATCATGAGGGACCTCCTACTTCTGAAGCCTGTCATGGTGTTGCCGCGTCCTGGCCGTCCTTGTGCACCCTCACCTCACCTTACAGAAAGCTGCAGAATTCTTTTTTTTTGGGGGGGGGGGAGGGGGAATTTTCTGACTGACTTAGCTTGCCACTTCGTGTTTCAACTGATCCTGCTTCGTCTTGCTTGATTTTTTTTTTTCCTCTTTGCCTGCAAGTTTGGGAGATTTATTTCTGTGCCACCTTGATTCTGTGCCATGGTACAGTATGTTAGGCTCTCATATCAAACCAGTAAAAGAAGCGCAGTTTTTAAAGTTAATATTTGGTAGCTCTCCCTATATTCTTTAGGATGTGTAGGAGGCAAGTAGATTTTCAGCTCTGAATTCTTCCCAACACTGACGGAAGTCTGCTTCCACCATTATGAGAGAAGAGGTGTCACTTTAGCCAACTTGGCCTTATGAAAACCATTTATTTATCTATAGATGAAAAGTTTTTGTGTCTAAACATCAGTATCTGTGTGTGTGTGTGTGTGTGTGTGTGTGTGTGTGTGTGTGTGTGTGTGTGTGTGTGTTTGCCTATTTGTATGTCTGACAATGTGTGCGTCTGTGCTTGGGTGTCGCGATGTTCTGTGCTATCTGATCCCTGGCAGAAGTATTTCTTTTATGATATGGCAACACACCCACAATATATATATATATATATATATATATATATATATATATATATATATATATATATATATATATATATATTATATATACTGTTACATAGCCTATGATTTCATCATCCTTTGTGTAATTTTAACGCACAGTTGCTGCATGTTTGATCACGAGCGTGTTCTGCCTCAGTCCCCCCCTTCTACCGTTATAGTAGAGTAAGTCGTTCTCTCTGTTATCCAGAGCGGGATTTTCAGCTTTTTGTCCCCATGGCTTCATTTGCGCGTCCTTCTTACAAGTTGTATCAAGCTCTCCTGGCCCCTATATAATGAGCTCAGTCTCTGCATCATTGCCACTTAGTTCTGCTCCTCATTTTGTTCACATCTCTGTCCTCCCCTGTACAGATATTATTATTGTGAGTGCTCAAGAAATCTCCAAACATCTAGCAGCTGTGTGTAATTTGAGTATAAGTGTTATTGTATTTTTTCTTGTACTGTGTAGCATAAGGTTAATTCTTAGGCCTAGTGAGGTTTTTGATTAATGTTGGGTTTTATGTCAGTCATTTTTTATAATAGTTTGTATCTGTAATAATTTATCTGGCATTCACTGAGTATTATCTGGTATCTCATTTTATCAGGGCTGACTTAGATAAATTTACTCTTGCTAATTTCGTGTTAATAGAGGCTATTGCAGTTAACCATATATTTAACCTGTTTATTTGCCATTACATTATCCTTATGAGTCCTGAATGTTTTGTTGTTAGTTTAAGCATTAAACTTTAACTTGTAATTTTACCTAACTCTTTTGTTTTGAACCTGGAACTTTACGGGACAGTAGTGACTCTTAGTATTCTCACTTAAAGTGTACGTTATCTTTCTCTGTTCCGTAACATAAATTTGGCGACCTCTTATCAGGATATTCAGGATATTATCATAAGGATATTGCTTGATATTTTGTGACTGTTACTTATTAATTATGTCTACTATTACTACACTTGATGAAGCCAAAGATTTTTTGTCAAATGTGCAAACAGTGTGTGATATAGAAAACAGAACAAAGAATGAACTTAAGCTTGTTGCTCAACAATTGGGAATTGCTGTTCGCTCTCATCATTCTAAAGATCAAATTGTTGACATGATTAATGAAAGCTTGTTTAATATAACTCCTCCAAATGAGCAAACGCAGATTGAATTAGCTAAGTTACAGCTAGCCCTGCAGGAGGCTAAGGCTAAGGAGGCGGAGTCTCGTGTTAAGGAGGCTGAATTCCAGGCAAATGCTCGTATTCAAGAGGCACAGGTACAGGCTCAGGCACAAATTGAACTTGCCAGGATTCAGGCAGACCATGAGTATCGCATGAAACAAGGTGGAACTGGATCATCTAGCTCTGATGATTTTGATGTGGCTAAAAATGTTAAACTTGTCCCTCCTTTTAATGAATCTGATTTAACAAAGTATTTTCAGTTGTTTGAGAGGGTAGCTACAAGTTTTAATTGGCCTAAGGAGTATTGGCCAGTACTCCTTTAAACTGTTCTCACCGGTAAAGCTCAAGTAACTTATGCATCTTTGCCTCAGGATCAATCTGATAATTATGATGTAGTTAAGAGCTTGATTCTTAAGGCCTATGAGCTTGTTCCTGAAGCCTATAGAGTAAAATTTAGGACAACTTACAAGCAAGATAAGCAATCCCATGTTGAGTATGCAAAAATCAAAGAAGATCTGTTAGAGCAGTGGTTAAATTCTAAGAATGTGGATTCTGATTTTGGTAAATTTAAGCAGATGATTTTGCTGGAGGATTTCAAAAGGTGTATTTATAAAGATGTAAGCCTATATCTTGATGAGAAAAGAATAGATAATTTGTCTGATGCTGCAGTTTTAGCTGATGAATATGTTCTCACTCACAAGAGATATTCTAAAGAAAAAGGGAAAGCTGAGAGTAAGTACGTTGCCTCTACTCAGAGTACAGGTAACAGGAAAGAGAATAAAGATGATGTTTCTCAGGAAGTAAATACCAGCTTCACCTCTAGATTTCAGAAAAGTAAATGTACTTATTGTAGTAAGCTTGGTCATACTATGGAGAGATGTTTCAGGAGACAGCGTGATGTGAACAAAAAGGAGTCTTTAAATATTCAGTCAATTGGTCTAGTGTCCACTCTTGAGAGTTCCCAGAATTCTTTAACTGAGTTAACTGAACCTGCTTTGAGGGGTAAATTAAATTCTCATGATGGAGCTCCTCTTTTGAGCAGTAACGTGGGTGACACTCTCAAGAGTTCATGTGCTAATTTCCTGTCTGATGGTTTTGTCAGTCCTCTGGACAGTAATGACAGGAAATCAGTTCAAATATATCGTGATACAGGTGTTTCCCAATCCCTTATGCTGACCAGTGTTCTAGGCTCAAATGTTAATTCCTCTGATGAAACTGTAATCTTACAAGTTGTAGGGAATAATTACTTCTCTGTCCCTCTGTGCAGAGTGAATTTAGAGTCTGGTTTTGTTAATGGTTCCGTTATGGTTGGGTTGGTTGAGACACTCCCAATGTCAGGTGTAACTTTCTTACTTGGAAATGATATTGGTGGAAGTCAAGTGTGTCCAGCTCCTCAGTTGTCTAGTGAGCCAGTGGCTGCGTCCCAGGATTGTGATGTCCCTGATGTGTTCCCTGCATGTGCTGTCACTAGGGCTAAGTCTAAAGTTACTGGTGATTTAGAGGATAATGATGAAGATGATGTTATCCTAGCTGACACTTTTCTTGCTAATTTGGACCACTCACCAGATGAGGCAGTACCCCGTAGTGTTGATAATTTGTCTCGTCAAGAGTTGGTTGAGTTGCAGGTTGCTGACCCTGAGTTGAAAGGTCTAGCTAACTCTGCTTACAGTGAAGAAGAGTCAGCCGGTGCTTCTACTTGTTATTATGTAAAGTCAGGAGTACTTATGAGGAAGTGGAGACCCCCAACAGCATCAGCCGACTGTGAATGGGAGGTTGTACATCAAGTTGTCATCCCTCGTGTTTGTAGGCAGGATATCATTAGAGTGGCTCATGATTCCAGTTTGGCAGGACACCTTGGAGTGAGGAAGACTGTGGCACGCATTTTGAAACACTTCTACTGGCCAGGTATCTTCAGGGATGTTTCCTGGTATTGTAAGTCTTGTCACACCTGTCAAGTTGTGGGGAAGTGTAATCAGACCGAAAAGGTTGCACCTCTAGTTCCCATTCCTCCTTTTGAGGCGCCTTTCACCCGTGTGTTGGTGGATATTGTGGGCCCTCTTCCTAAGACTTCTTCAGGATTTTCTTATGTGTTGACCATGATTGATATGGCTACTCGTTATCCTGAAGCCATTCCACTTAGAAATATCTCAGCAAAGAACGTAGTTAAGGAAATGCTAGGGTTCTTCACAAAGTTTGGTCTGCCTAAGGAGGTACAGTCAGACCGGGGAAGTAATTTCATGTCAAATGTTTTCAAGCAGTCTCTGAAAGAGTTGGGCATCACCCAGATCACGTCTTCAGCTTACCATCCCCAGACCCAAGGAGCGTTGGAGAGATATCATCAAACACTCAAATCGATGCTCAAGAAATACTGTTTGGAACATCAGAAAGACTGGGATAAAAGGTCTTCCATTTGTTGTGTTTGCCGCAAGAGAATCTCCAAATGAATCACTGGGCTTCTCACCTTTTGAACTACTGTTTGGCCATGAAGTAAGAGGACCCCTTAAGTTACTCAAGGAATGCTGGCTGTCGGAGGAAGATGACGTCAACCTGCTGGAGTATGTGATGAAGTTCAAAGAACGGCTGTCCACTGCTTTACAGCTGGCGAGAGAGAATTTAGGAGCTGCTCAGGAGAAGATGAAGACTTGGTATGATAAGAAGTCCAGGTTACGCCACTTTCAGCCAGGAGATCAGGTTTTGATTCTGCTACCAGTTCATGGGCAACCTCTTCAAGCCAAGTTTAGTGGCCCTTATTTCGTGGAGAAGAAACTCAGTGATGTCAACTATGTCATCGCCACACCAGATCGTAGAAAGAGCAAGCAACTATGTCACATCAACATGCTAAAGTTATATCACAGGCGGGACGAAAATAATCCAGTCTGCACTGTAGCTGTTCCACCCGAGTCTACAAGTGAAGTTCTCCCATGCAGCATGAGCCTGAGTGATAGTTTGGGGAAGAATCCTGATATCATGAATGATCTCCAGACTAAGCTTTCTCATCTACCTCCCAAGGAAAGGCAGGAGTTTTCGGCATTACTGCAGGAGTACCCGCAAGTGTTCCGTGCTACTCCAGGAAGAACCACTGTGTTGATGCATGATGTCGATGTTGGAGACGCAAAGCCAATTAAATTGCCTCCTTACCGTGTGAACCCAGTGAAAGTTCCTCTCATCCAGAAGGAGCTTGGCTACCTGTTGGACAACAAGATGATTGAGCCCTGTCAGAGCGAGTGGAGTTCTCCTGTCACTCTAGTCCCTAAGCCAGGTGGGTCACAGCGGCTTTGCATTGACTACAGACGTGTTAATCAGATAACCAAAACAGACACTTACCCTCTCCCTCGCGTGGAAGATTGCATAGACAAGATCGGAAAGGCTAGGTACATAAGTAAGTTTGATTTGTTAAAGGGATACTGGCAAGTACCTATGACTGAACGTGCTAGGGAGATCTCATGTTTTGTAACACTAGGAAAGGCTTTTGCATGTTCTGTAATGCCATATACAGATTGTTTTAGAGTAATAAGAAATTTCCTTTGTAAATTTCTTTTTTCTTTGTGGGGAGGTGTTACATAGCCTATGATTTCATCATCCTTTGTGTAATTTTAACACACAGTTGCTGCATGTTTGATCACGAGCGTGTTCTGCCTCAGTCCCCCCCTTCTACCGTTATAGTAGAGTAAGTCGTTCTCTCTGTTATCCAGAGCGGGATTTTCAGCTTTTTGTCCCCATGGCTTCATTTGCGCGTCCTTCTTACAAGTTGTATCAAGCTCTCCTGGCCCCTATATAATGAGCTCAGTCTCTGCATCATTGCCACTTAGATCTGCTCCTCATTTTGTTCACATCTCTGTCCTCCCCTGTACAGATATTATTATTGTGAGTGCTCAAGAAATCTCCAAACATCTAGCAGCTGTGTGTAATTTGAGTATAAGTGTTATTGTATTTTTTCTTGTACTGTGTAGCATAAGGTTAATTCTTAGGCCTAGTGAGGTTTTTGATTAATGTTGGGTTTTATGTCAGTCATTTTTGATAATAGTTTGTATCTGTAATAATTTATCTGGCATTCACTGAGTATTATCTGGTATCTCATTTTATCAGGGCTGACTTAGATAAATTTACTCTTGCTAATTTCGTGTTAATAGAGGCTATTGCAGTTAACCATATATTTAACCTGTTTATTTGCCATTACATTATCCTTATGAGTCCTGAATGTTTTGTTGTTAGTTTAAGCATTAAACTTTAACTTGTAATTTTACCTAACTCTTTTGTTTTGAACCTGGAACTTTACGGGACAGTAGTGACTCTTAGTATTCTCACTTAAAGTGTACGTTATCTTTCTCTGTTCCGTAACATAAATTTGGCGACCTCTTATCAGGATATTCAGGATATTATCATAAGGATATTGCTTGATATTTTGTGACTGTTACTTATTAATTATGTCTACTATTACTACACTTGATGAAGCCAAAGATTTTTTGTCAAATGTGCAAACAGTGTGTGATATAGAAAACAGAAAAAAGAATGAACTTAAGCTTGTTGCTCAACAATTGGGAATTGCTGTTCGCTCTCATCATTCTAAAGATCAAATTGTTGACATGATTAATGAAAGCTTGTTTAATATAACTCCTCCAAATGAGCAAACGCAGATTGAATTAGCTAAGTTACAGCTAGCCCTGCAGGAGGCTAAGGCTAAGGAGGCGGAGTCTCGTGTTAAGGAGGCTGAATTCCAGGCAAATGCTCGTATTCAAGAGGCACAGGTACAGGCTCAGGCACAAATTGAACTTGCCAGGATTCAGGCAGACCATGAGTATCGCATGAAACAAGGTGGAACTGGATCATCTAGCTCTGATGATTTTGATGTGGCTAAAAATGTTAAACTTGTCCCTCCTTTTAATGAATCTGATTTAACAAAGTATTTTCAGTTGTTTGAGAGGGTAGCTACAAGTTTTAATTGGCCTAAGGAGTATTGGCCAGTACTCCTTTAAACTGTTCTCACCGGTAAAGCTCAAGTAACTTATGCATCTTTGCCTCAGGATCAATCTGATAATTATGATGTAGTTAAGAGCTTGATTCTTAAGGCCTATGAGCTTGTTCCTGAAGCCTATAGAGTAAAATTTAGGACAACTTACAAGCAAGATAAGCAATCCCATGTTGAGTATGCAAAAATCAAAGAAGATCTGTTAGAGCAGTGGTTAAATTCTAAGAATGTGGATTCTGATTTTGGTAAATTTAAGCAGATGATTTTGCTGGAGGATTTCAAAAGGTGTATTTATAAAGATGTAAGCCTATATCTTGATGAGAAAAAGAATAGATAATTTGTCTGATGCTGCAGTTTTAGCTGATGAATATGTTCTCACTCACAAGAGATATTCTAAAGAAAAAGGGAAAGCTGAGAGTAAGTACGTTGCCTCTACTCAGAGTACAGGTAACAGGAAAGAGAATAAAGATGATGTTTCTCAGGAAGTAAATACCAGCTTCACCTCTAGATTTCAGAAAAGTAAATGTACTTATTGTAGTAAGCTTGGTCATACTATAGAGAGATGTTTCAGGAGACAGCGTGATGTGAACAAAAGGAGTCTTTAAATATTCAGTCAATTGGTCTAGTGTCCACTCTTGAGAGTTCCCAGAATTCTTTAACTGAGTTAACTGAACCTGCTTTGAGGGTAAATTAAATTCTCATGATGGAGCTCCTCTTTTGAGCAGTAACGTGGGTGACACTCTCAAGAGTTCATGTGCTAATTTCCTGTCTGATGGTTTTGTCAGTCCTCTGGACAGTAATGACAGGAAATCAGTTCAAATATATCGTGATACAGGTGTTTCCCAATCCCTTATGCTGACCAGTGTTCTAGGCTCAAATGTTAATTCCTCTGATGAAACTGTAATCTTACAAGTTGTAGGGAATAATTACTTCTCTGTCCCTCTGTGCAGAGTGAATTTAGAGTCTGGTTTTGTTAATGGTTCCGTTATGGTTGGGTTGGTTGAGACACTCCCAATGTCAGGTGTAACTTTCTTACTTGGAAATGATATTGGTGGAAGTCAAGTGTGTCCAGCTCCTCAGTTGTCTAGTGAGCCAGTGGCTGCGTCCCAGGATTGTGATGTCCCTGATGTGTTCCCTGCATGTGCTGTCACTAGGGCTAAGTCTAAAGTTACTGGTGATTTAGAGGATAATGATGAAGATGATGTTATCCTAGCTGACACTTTTCTTGCTAATTTGGACCACTCACCAGATGAGGCAGTACCCCGTAGTGTTGATAATTTGTCTCGTCAAGAGTTGGTTGAGTTGCAGGTTGCTGACCCTGAGTTGAAAGGTCTAGCTAACTCTGCTTACAGTGAAGAAGAGTCAGCCGGTGCTTCTACTTGTTATTATGTAAAGTCAGGAGTACTTATGAGGAAGTGGAGACCCCCAACAGCATCAGCCGACTGTGAATGGGAGGTTGTACATCAAGTTGTCATCCCTCGTGTTTGTAGGCAGGATATCATTAGAGTGGCTCATGATTCCAGTTTGGCAGGACACCTTGGAGTGAGGAAGACTGTGGCACGCATTTTGAAACACTTCTACTGGCCAGGTATCTTCAGGGATGTTTCCTGGTATTGTAAGTCTTGTCACACCTGTCAAGTTGTGGGGAAGTGTAATCAGACCGAAAAGGTTGCACCTCTAGTTCCCATTCACTCCTTTTGAGGCGCCTTTCACCCGTGTGTTGGTGGATATTGTGGGCCCTCTTCCTAAGACTTCTTCAGGATTTTCTTATGTGTTGACCATGATTGATATGGCTACTCGTTATCCTGAAGCCATTCCACTTAGAAATATCTCAGCAAAGAACGTAGTTAAGGAAATGCTAGGGTTCTTCACAAAGTTTGGTCTGCCTAAGGAGGTACAGTCAGACCGGGGAAGTAATTTCATGTCAAATGTTTTCAAGCAGTCTCTGAAAGAGTTGGGCATCACCCAGATCACGTCTTCAGCTTACCATCCCCAGACCCAAGGAGCGTTGGAGAGATATCATCAAACACTCAAATCGATGCTCAAGAAATACTGTTTGGAACATCAGAAAGACTGGGATAAAGGTCTTCCATTTGTTGTGTTTGCCGCAAGAGAATCTCCAAATGAATCACTGGGCTTCTCACCTTTTGAACTACTGTTTGGCCATGAAGTAAGAGGACCCCTTAAGTTACTCAAGGAATGCTGGCTGTCGGAGGAAGATGACGTCAACCTGCTGGAGTATGTGATGAAGTTCAAAGAACGGCTGTCCACTGCTTTACAGCTGGCGAGAGAGAATTTAGGAGCTGCTCAGGAGAAGATGAAGACTTGGTATGATAAGAAGTCCAGGTTACGCCACTTTCAGCCAGGAGATCAGGTTTTGATTCTGCTACCAGTTCATGGGCAACCTCTTCAAGCCAAGTTTAGTGGCCCTTATTTCGTGGAGAAGAAACTCAGTGATGTCAACTATGTCATCGCCACACCAGATCGTAGAAAGAGCAAGCAACTATGTCACATCAACATGCTAAAGTTATATCACAGGCGGGACGAAAATAATCCAGTCTGCACTGTAGCTGTTCCACCCGAGTCTACAAGTGAAGTTCTCCCATGCAGCATGAGCCTGAGTGATAGTTTGGGGAAGAATCCTGATATCATGAATGATCTCCAGACTAAGCTTTCTCATCTACCTCCCAAGGAAAGGCAGGAGTTTTCGGCATTACTGCAGGAGTACCCGCAAGTGTTCCGTGCTACTCCAGGAAGAACCACTGTGTTGATGCATGATGTCGATGTTGGAGACGCAAAGCCAATTAAATTGCCTCCTTACCGTGTGAACCCAGTGAAAGTTCCTCTCATCCAGAAGGAGCTTGGCTACCTGTTGGACAACAAGATGATTGAGCCCTGTCAGAGCGAGTGGAGTTCTCCTGTCACTCTAGTCCCTAAGCCAGGTGGGTCACAGCGGCTTTGCATTGACTACAGACGTGTTAATCAGATAACCAAAACAGACACTTACCCTCTCCCTCGCGTGGAAGATTGCATAGACAAGATCGGAAAGGCTAGGTACATAAGTAAGTTTGATTTGTTAAAGGGATACTGGCAAGTACCTATGACTGAACGTGCTAGGGAGATCTCATGTTTTGTAACACTAGGAAAGACTTTTGCATGTTCTGTAATGCCATATACAGATTGTTTTAGAGTAATAAGAAATTTCCTTTGTAAATTTCTTTTTTCTTTGTGGGGAGGTGTTACATAGCCTATGATTTCATCATCCTTTGTGTAATTTTAACACACAGTTGCTGCATGTTTGATCACGAGCGTGTTCTGCCTCAGTCCCCCCCTTCTACCGTTATAGTAGAGTAAGTCGTTCTCTCTGTTATCCAGAGCGGGATTTTCAGCTTTTTGTCCCCATGGCTTCATTTGCGCGTCCTTCTTACAAGTTGTATCAAGCTCTCCTGGCCCCTATATAATGAGCTCAGTCTCTGCATCATTGCCACTTAGATCTGCTCCTCATTTTGTTCACATCTCTGTCCTCCCCTGTACAGATATTATTATTGTGAGTGCTCAAGAAATCTCCAAACATCTAGCAGCTGTGTGTAATTTGAGTATAAGTGTTATTGTATTTTTTCTTGTACTGTGTAGCATAAGGTTAATTCTTAGGCCTAGTGAGGTTTTTGATTAATGTTGGGTTTTATGTCAGTCATTTTTGATAATAGTTTGTATCTGTAATAATTTATCTGGCATTCACTGAGTATTATCTGGTATCTCATTTTATCAGGGCTGACTTAGATAAATTTACTCTTGCTAATTTCGTGTTAATAGAGGCTATTGCAGTTAACCATATATTTAACCTGTTTATTTGCCATTACATTATCCTTATGAGTCCTGAATGTTTTGTTGTTAGTTTAAGCATTAAACTTTAACTTGTAATTTTACCTAACTCTTTTGTTTTGAACCTGGAACTTTACAGGACAGTAGTGACTCTTAGTATTCTCACTTAAAGTGTACGTTATCTTTCTCTGTTCCGTAACAATATATATATATATATATATATATATATATATATATATATATATATATATATATATAATTATGAAAAATACGGCACCATACCTTAAGGAAATATCTTACCGCAATTTCTTACCATACTGTTTAACAAAAATAAAACGTCCCGCACCAATTTCCGTTCCGTACCCCACCGTATCGCCAGTACTGAATAACCGGCCGTCTGGCCTGACCCTCCATCTCATACAAAGCACCCGTATTCGAGATAGATGGACGTCGGAAATATCCATACTGGCCATCCAATGAATATAATATGTGCCCACCGGCCTGCATCGTTCCTCACTGGGTCACTCACACACACACACCACAAAGCCAGCCAGAAGACAGGGTGTGTGTGCTGGGCAATCCCCAGGCCGTCTTCCCCCTTACTATTTTTAAAGTCAGCCCACTCCCCACTGACAAGGCTAATGTATGGCCCGGCCTGCACTATAGGTGCAGGAAATCTGTAAACGAACGAACGAACGAACGAACGGGTCACTCAGCACTCAAGAGATGGGTCCTTGTCCTGGGTGCTCTGGCCACAACATTGCGGGTGTGGTGGATGAGGAAATGTAAACGCTTTGATTTTAATTTGACAAAGATCCCAAATCCTTCAGCTCAGTTATAGCCAAGCATAGTTATATTCGAGGATCGGTTTGACTGGTAACCAAGGAGACGCATTCATCCCTAATGATAGAGGCTTGTCCATTTCCATGCAACCACGACTTAGCATTCAAGTTGTAGGTGTGCCTTTGTTCCGTCAGATGAAATAAAACAGACTATAGTAACTCTCACGCCGTGGAGGAAATAGAGTGACCTAGCCAGCTGGCCTTAGTGCTGCCACTTCAAAAACAAGCTCCTTCCCCTCTGACAGCTGGAGAAGGGCAGGGAGAAGTGGTGGGGCTAGAAAGTAGAAGTGGAAAGGGGGAAGAATGCAGCAGGAAACGTAAAGCCGAAAAAGGTGAAGGTGGGGGAAGTATTAGGCAAGAGAGTGGGAAGAAAATAAAGGGAACCGAGGGACACAACACCAAGACTAAGGTGAAAAAAGGAAGGAGGGATGTGGGAGATGGTAGGGAAAGAAAAATTCAGAAAAAATGTGAAAGATGACAGCATTTACAGATAAGAAGCGACGATGAATAAGAGGCAGGAAGGGAGGATGCAATTTAGTAGGGACGAACTGGCAAAAATCAGTTCATTGCAGCACAACTAATATATTACAGTCGTTATTTGTGCTGGGAGGGGGTTGGTGATAGCCAATATCCTCTTCAGGCATAAAATGATCCACAGGTGTACATGGCGAGTGATGAGAAGGGTGGGTGGTGAACTGAATGAAAGGAAGGCAATGATTGATTATGTGTGTGTGGATGAAAGGATGCGAAGATGTGTAATGGATGCAAGAGTTTATAGAGGTTGGGGGAGTGGACTTTCTGACCACTACTTGGTGGTGGCCAGAATTAGAATTCAAGTAAGATGGAGGAATAGAAGAAGGGAAAGACGAGAGGAAGGAGTAGTTGCAAGGAGAGTGGAAAGGTTACAAGAGGATGAGAAAAAGGCAGAGTATAAGAGAGAAGTGGAGGAACGATTGGGCAAATATGAATTGGAGCAGATGGGAGACGTGGAAGGTGTGTGTAGGATATTTACAGAAGAAATATGTGCAGCATGTGATGTGGTGTGTGGAAGGAAGAGAAGACGGAGGGGGGTGCAAGGAACAGCGTGGTGGACTGAAGAGGTGAAACAGGCTGTGACACAAAAGAAGAAAGCATACAATGAATGGATGAGAAATAGGGGCGTGGAAGAAGTTGAGAGGCGGAAGAGAGAGTTATATGTAGAAAGAAAGAGAGAGGTGAAAAGATTAGTAAGAGAGAGTAAGAAGAGAGTGGATGAGGAATTTGGAAGGAATTTGAGTGTAAAGTGGAGAGACAGTAAGAAAATGTTCTGGAAAGAGGTGAAAAGAGTAAGACAGGGTGGAAGTGAAGTTAACAGGGGAGTGAAAGATAAAAATGGTAGATTACTAGTGGAGAAGGGAGAAAAAGTGAGCAGATGGTGAGAACACATTAGGGAATTGTTGAACTTAGAGGATGGAAGTAATGCGAGTAAAAGTGGCTGGGGAATGGCTGGGAGAAGGAGGGAGGTGAGAAGACAGGAAGAAATCAGTAGGATAGAAGTTGTGGAAGCAATGAAGAAAGTTAAATCGGAGAAAGCCCCAGGAATTGATGGAGTGTGTGGTGAAATGCTGAAGCATGGGGGAGAGATAGTAGTAGAATGGATGTGGAAGATGTGCAGATTGGCCTGGGAGGAAGGTAGAGTCCCGGAGGATTGGAAGTCAGGTATAAATATTCCCTTGTACAAAGGAAAAGGGGAAAAAAAAGTGTGTGGTAATCATAGGGGCATTTGTGTTCTTAGTATAATAGGAAAAGTGTATGGTATGATACTTATTGACAGAGTTAGAGAAAGAACAGAGAAATTAGTTGGAGAAGAACAGGGAGGCTTTAGGAAGGGAAGAGGTTGTGTAGATCAGATTTTCATTCTTAGATCTTTAGTGGAAAAGTTTCTAGAGAAGGGAAAGAAGTTGTATGCGGCTTTCATGGATTTGGAGAAAGCATATGACAGGGTGGATAGACAAGGATTGTGGAAAGTGTTAAGAATATATGGAGTAGATGGGAAGTTGTTGAATGCTGTGAAGAGTATGTACGATGGTGTGAAGGCTGCACTGCGTGTGGATGGTGAACTAAGTGAATTTTTCTCTTTGAAAGTTGGGTTGAAACAGGGATGTGTCATGTCTCCATGGTTTTTCAATCTGTACATGGATGTGGTAATAAAAGAGGTACAAGGTAGGGTAGTGGATGTTGGAGTGGCCCTGGTGAGAAAGGATAGTGTTTGGAAACTCCCTGTACTGTTGTTTGCAGATGATGAAGGGGAGCTGCAAGGCTTGGTGGATGAGTTTGGGAGTGTGTAAGAAACGGAATCTAAAGGTGAATGTAGGGAAGAGTAAAGTGATGGTCTTTGAGAGAGGTGAAGTCAGTGAATGTACAGCGAGGTTGGATGGTGAGGAATTGGAAAATGTGAGTACGTTTAAGTACTTGGGTGGTGTGATGAGTAAGGATGGAGGTTTGGAGGGTGAAGTGCTTGAAAGGGTACAGCAGGGAAGAAAGGTTGCTGGTTCCTTGAAAGCAGTGATAAGAAACAGGGAAGTAAGCATGGAAGTGAAAAAGTTACTACATGACAGTATTGTGATACCAACTCTAACGTATGGAAGTGAAGCTTGGACGTTGTTGGAAGGACACAAGTCAAGAGTGAGAGCAGTGGAAATGAGTTATTTAAGAGGAGCCTGTGGAGTCACATGGAGAGACAGGCTGACGAATGAGGATATAAAGGAACATTGTGGTGTTGATGTGGATGTGATAGGAAGCGTTATGAGGAACACACTGAGGTGGTTTGGCCATGTGGAGAGGATGGAGGGCGAAAAACTGACGAAGAGAGTGTATGTGAGTGAGATGGAGGGGGGAAGAGGGAGGGGGAGGCCAAGGATGAGATGGAGGGATGGGGTGGAGAGGTATATGAGAGAGGGGGGTGTGAGTTGGGAGCAGGGGAGTGAAATGGCGGGATACAGGGCGAGTTGGAGGCGATTTGTTTGTGGCCACCCCAAACGGGATTGAGGCGTCTGGCAATAGATAATAGATAGTTATTACTATCATAAGCATTATCATCATCATCATAATCAATCATCATAACTGGGATCATCATCACCTAAAACGCCATCATTACCACCACTGTATATAATAACAGTAGGTCAGATGAGATTTCTTGTCGCACTGGTAATGAATACAGTCAACTGGGATATTTGGCGTTGCTGTTATTTGTGTAGGACGAAAATTTACATCTCCAAGGTACTGGTGTTCCGAAAATAGTGGTAGCTGTGGTGGTGGTGGTGGTAGTTGTGATAGTGGTGGTGGTAGTTCTGGTGCCTTACTCTGTAGTTGTGAGACATGAAGTGGCGAATTGACTCCTGCGGGATCAGGGGATACAGCTGGTACGACCGGCTGCGTAACGAGCGAGTACTCTGATAAGGTACGGACGCATTTGCCCCTAAACATGTGACGGCCACGAGGAAAGGAGGCTCAGGGGTCCATCCAACGTTCAGACTCGAATACTACAGCAGCCCTAACCCGGTGCTTCGTTTCATCTCGTCGATCACATGTTTCGAGCAAGTGTGGACGCACACTTAGATTGAATCAAGGCCTATTTCCCACATATTACGTCAGCGCTAACTCTGTTCACAGTGTCATCGCTAAGAGAGTTAATCCAGAGTTGAGACTAATGGGAAGACCACCGAGTTCATGGCTAGAGCAGGCTGACTATTCATGTCGACAAATACTCAGAGGGAGAAGAGTAGCTGCCTGGAGGGTTGCACGAAAGGACCCATGTGGGCGGAGTCGGAGGCTGAGTGAGGCTATTCGGGCCACGGCGTTTGCTCTCCCCATGATGACGTTGAGACATGCTACTGATAATTCATTTGTACCGAGAGGATTATAATAGGCAATAAGTGATTAAAGCATTTACTACTATAAGGATATACAGCAGACTGGTGTAATTATCTGTATTACTATGGTCAGTATGTGCAATGGCCACATGTTTGCGGTGTTTCGATGCTAAAGAAAGCAAGTGATAAGCAGAATATGATTATAAGCACTGGGTTTAGTTGCTTAAAAACGTGCTAAAAGTTTTACTGCCAATGGACGATAGGGGTTGATCTCTCTATCTACTGTACACTAAGTTGCTTCCCCCAAAGCAAGAGAGGTAGCCGAGACAGGACGACACACTACCGATATAGGCTACTCATCCACGCACACACATCTATTCGTATCGATAAGTAGATATAATGTGATCTGAATACCCAGAAAAAGTTTTCTACATAGATATGGGAATTACTGAGTACCTAATAGTAAAGAACAGTACGTCTAACTTATATCACACTGCATTAGAGAAAACTACACGTCTAACTAAAAAGCAGTATGTCGGTAGGGCAATCTACTTCTGCCCAAACAAAGAGAAGGTAATTAAATGGGAAACCTGAAATACTTTTTTTTTTTTTTAAGGAATTTGTATTGTTGCTGATTCGGGGATGAATTTATGCTAGTTTTACTTACATTTCATGAGCTACGAAAGTTTCCAGATCTTTTTTCGAACTGCTTGATTTTCCACGTCATAACTGCAAGAAGAAACCAGCTACCTGTTTCTGACACATTTATTTCCCTACTGTTTTTCCCTCTGTTCTTATTGTCAAGTAATATATCGTATTTGTAATGAACAGCAGTTTTAATAATGATCTAAATAATAAAAAAAAAAAAAAAGTGCAGAAATACAATAATTTAACATTCATCAGCAGTACTAAAATGGGATGGGGGGGGGGCTTTGTTATGATATTCACTGTACTGAAATAAAGTAAATTCTTAGGGGTCACTGTGCATTGTATCAGTCTAGCAGAGTTTGTTATCATCCTTACTAACTACATAAAAGTTCTATCTTACACCAGCCAGTTTAAGGTATGCTAGGCTGCAGGATGGTGGTGCTGGGTGTGTTGGGGTGAGGTGGGGTGTAAAGGAGACTGGGGTGTAAAGGAGACTCTCATGGTTCCTCAGTGAGACGGAACTGCAGGAGGATGACAAGGTAGGTGGCGACAAAGCTGAAGATCTGAAACACAACGACACACATAAAATAATACACTTAGGCTTCTGAGACCTTCTCTCAAGTTGAATAATGTTTTGGGAGAGAGTCCTAGAGTTGACCCTACCGTGGACGGGTTTACAGATAGCCGTATTAACACTGAGGCTTTTATTCCTCATTCGGCTGAATGAAATTGTCTGGCATTACTTTGCATACAGTACTAATGTTCTCCCGAACCATTTGAGGAAGGATTGGCGACTGGATATTTCTCTGCCATCATCATCATCATCATCATCATCATCCTTTCCCAGCGGATAGGATACGAGAAGAGGACCACACGTAAACATAAGAGCTTTCAACATGGCTCTCAGTTTAAATGGAGCACTCATCAGGCTTTCTCTTGCGTTTCATATAGCTGATCACAGTATTCTGGGTGTTTTATGCCCTCACTCACTAAACTCCGGGATTACACTCTTCCTAATGATACTGTGGATACGGAGAGTGTTTATGCGTTTCTTGTAGGGGTTAATTAATTTCTCAGACAGGAATTGCGTCATCGCTGTTTGTACCTCCAACTGGATCCCTTTGAAATTGATAACCTGCTTAGAGTCTCTTCAATGGGGCTCATATTTAGTGTCTTATAGTAGAAATACTAATACTGATACTAAATAATAATAATAATAATAATAATAACAATAATAATAAACAACTGTATTTCTGGTCTTACTGCGTTCCTTTACTATTTATAATGCAATGCTCTGTGCTCTTAAACGATTTTCCATGTTTGTGGTGGTTGAGGTCGGGGTCCAGCTTGGATTTGTAAAGTGCACTGTCGTTGTAATGAACTGTATATAGACAGTGCCATAGATTCTTTCCGCTTCCAAAACTAGTGACTGCGTGTGTTTTCAGGACATGGAGTTTACTAGATGTCTTTCCACTGATGCTGTTTGTATTTTGACGAAAGGTCATGTATCTTCAAAGTGTTTCCTTTAACTTTGGGGTGTTTTTCCGGTGAGAATAATTAATTAAAGGAGATTAAATGAAGAGGATTATTGTTGGTTTTGTAGGTAAAGTGATAATTCTATTTTAACTCAGTGTTACAGTGAGTGTAGGTAGTGTTGGCACTGGCTTACCATTCGTTGAGCTTCGAAGTGTTGTGAAGCTGCGTTAGGTAATCAACAGAGGACAGGACCGTTACTGAATGAAGAGGACTTGGTAGGACGTGGAGGGCATGGTTAAAATGTGTGGATGAAAGAACTATACCTGTTGGACATCGATGGCTAGCATTAGGAATCTGAAGAGTGTCTGGGCCTGTCTCCCTGAGAAGTTGGCCAGCCATTTCTTAGCGTCGTCCTCCATATGTGTAGCCAAGATTTTGCTTGTTAAGGTATGTGTTATCTCTGTATCGAAAGCTATATGTCTGTCGTTGTTAGTGCAGCTCTTGATGGGGTCTGGGTCTTGCTGAAGCCGTTTAGGATGAGTTGGGAAATTTGGAGATGCGTGTAGTGGTTTTGTGCTTAAGTCGGAATTCTTTTGGGAGTCAAGTAGAGAGATGTCGGGATGTCGTTGTTTGTAATTAATCTTACCATGATTTTGGATGGTGTACAGATCAGTGTTATTGTTCTGTAGTATATGATGAAATACTGTTGTACATGCTGTTTTTTCTGACGTGAATAGAAGGATGGTAACTGCTCTATTCCTCACATCAGGGATATGTCGCGTCAAGTGAATGTTTGATATATGGCCGGTCCTGCTGTTCTGGTTTATTTTATGTTTATTATTTGTCAGACTTTTGTGAGAAGAAGTGAAATGTTTGCGTTTCCATCATGTTATTTGTTAATGGCTTTTGAGGATTGGTGTTTGTGTGTATCTGGTGCATACGTAATACGGAATACGGTTGTTTACGTGTCGCTTCATAACAGGGATCCGTCCATCGCTGTTCAGCAAGACTTCATGAGTTGGTGGGGGTTCTTTTGGATGTGTGGGTGTTTTAGTTTTCCAGAATCTGTCACTTCTTATCCGTTGATCAGGGGTGTCCACAGTGTTTTTTCTAGTTGTCTTACTTGCATGTTTTGATCAACTCAGTACTGGTGATAATTTGGTTTTGCAAGAATTCTACCTCTGATGGGTTCAGATGAATTTTCCCCTTCAGTCTTTTTCTTTCCTTGATGAGTTGTTCTATTTGAAGGAAAGAGTTGGGGTTTGAAGTTTCTGGTGTTGCCATTCGGGATACATTATTTGCTAACAATTGTATGATTCTGCTCAAGGTTGTGTCTGCTTTGTCAGTGTCTGGGAAAAGAGTCCAGGATGAAAGTTTTAAGTGCTTGTTCTTCGTCTTGTGTTAATAATGTCCAATTAGCCTACTTGTAATTTGTGAATGCCTGTCCTGTTTCTGAATGGCCTTCTTTTATTCAAGGAAGCAGTAAGCAAAGGCCAGGAGCCTTCAAATTGTTCCTTCCAAGCAAAACAAAAATAAGATAACAGAGAGCCAAATTCAAGATCCATTCATTTTACTGTGTATGAGATAATTTTGGGGAGGCGGTCAGATGTAAGGCTGTGAACTATTTTCCAGGAGCTTCGATTGGCTAGTGTTGAGGTAGTTAAAGTGAGGTTGGGGGAGGAATCTTTCTAATTAGGTCTATATAGACGTCATGCTGGTGTTTGGTGGTTGTGCAGGGTTTTCAGGTCGTTCTTGATGGACAATCCCTTAGTTGTTCTGTGCCTCAGTATTTACCCAGGAGCTCCCCATATGCCATAGAATATCTTTATTGCATTTCTTAATTTTCCTTCCACACCATGATTACCTAACACCTTCCGTAGTGCTCTCCTTTCACTTCGTCATACGCCTTTTCAAGATCTAAATGTGTTTTTACATCTTATGGCCCTTCCCACATGTTTTCCTAGTGTTTGTCTTACTGCCAGTATTTCACACACATATCTCACGATGATGATGATGATGATTATAATGATGATGGGATCATGATGATGATAATGATGATGATGATGGTGATGATTCCAGCAATACTCACATCCAGAAGGCGAGCTCTTGCCAATGTGAAGAGTCGACACATTCGGAACTCGGGCCACTCAGTCACTACCTCCAACACCTCCCGAATCTGCACCAAATATTCCTATGCTTAAATCCAGGTCGTACTGAAGCATTATTTTACATTAAGTAGTAGCAACGGCAACCCCAGGCTCCTCTGAATGTGAAGCTGGTGGACTGCAGGATGAAGTTGCTCTTTTCGTGCAGTCCACTATTCTCGTTTTGAGAGAGAAGGAAAGAGATGGGGGACGTTTCAATAACCAGGCAGTGGAGCCACAACATGAAGTCCCTGTCCAACATCAGTTTTGCTGTAAAAACAATGAAAGGGAAATGGCAGTAGATATTTGGTAAGACCCTGTTGTACATGAAAATAACCTCACTATCATATTCCTGTCGTAAAGGAAATGGATTTATTTATGACAAAGAAAACGATGTGCAGAATGACATCTAGAAAATTTTCTCCTGTCAAAAGAGAGCTGAGCAAAAATGATGCCAAGAGAAGATCCCAGGGAAACTGAAGAGGAGAAACTGAACATCACAGGTTGTGGGAAAGACAGATTAAGGAATTCAGTTTAAGAGCAAGCAAGAGTGATTATTTATCTAAAATGAATGACTGGCTTAATGAGGATGTTACTTTTTCCAAGCTTACAAGAAACCCCTTTGAAAGAATGAGTTCGCAATTTAACAACTGTCATCTCTGTAAGTCGTCACCCTTACATAGTGATGACCTACAGATATGACAGCTCTTATGTTACAACCATCTTATTCCTGTTCCCTATAAAGGTGCACAGAAACGCACATTTGAAATTTGTATAGGTAAATAGGGGTATATATAAACTGTGTGCAGTGAACTAGTCAGACATTGTTTTGCAAATGTAATCTTCAGCTTAGCCCTGCAAACCACAATGTTTTTACCTCATATTAACCCTAAAGGCCAGCCAGGAAACTGCGGGAAGAATAATATATGACAGTAATCTGCTCACGTGCATCTTCTCATTAACACGAGGCGTCCCGTCAACGTATGGGTACATTGCAACATTTTGCATTTGCCGGTCCCAGCGACGTACTAGTACGTTGCGCAATTGCAAGGTTCATAATTTGCACAATTTTCAATTTTCGTGCGTGATTTTTCGTACGTATACACGGGACACCTTCCTCTATTCCTCTACAAGATGCCAAGTGGGGACAATGCCTTACACTCCATAACCTCCCCCCCCCCCGCACGCCATTGACTCGGCAATTCACCTGTTACCAGTGACCTGGCCAATAAAGACATTCAGGGCCAGAGAGATTCCCCAATCGATGACAATGTGGAGGACAAAGTTTACATAGCATTAGAGGAAGAAACAGTCAGAAATGATGATCAGGTAATGTGGCAAAAAAAGGTCAGGTATGGTGATGAGTTAGTGAGTGAAACAATGCTTATAATGCCTATATTACTGTTTGAAAACCAATATACTCCCATACTACATATAAATTCGTACCAAGTAAATAAATAAATACCGTTTATGAGTGTTGTGAAATAGTTACCCTCCCATAGAACTCGTGTTCTTTGCTGCCAGCCTGCTGGAAAACCCAGTAAGGTAAGGAGGTACTGCTACCTGGATCAAGTATTTTAAACCTCAGGTGAGTGATTTCTCTATGAATTTTCAACGTTTCTCACCAAAAGCAGAGGTTTTTGCCAAAAAAATTTTCTTCGAAAATAGCTTGGGATTGGGGGGTGTCAGAGGTGCGAAATAGCTCGGGACGTGATGGGTTAAGTAGGTTTGTGGCCAGAATTTTCATTGTCAAGCTCCTTGGTTTGGTTATGGGTACAATATATGCCATTAAAAATTATATATATATATATATATATATATATATATATATATATATATTATACATATTTTTTTCTTTTTACGCCATGTATCCTCGAAGGGCTAAGGCCCCTGGGTAGAGGACTTTGGACTGGAGCGTGTAGCATTTTATGACCGGATGCCCCTCTTGATGTCTACCAATGACCCTTGGGTGGATTCGATCCTCCGACCCTTCAGTCAGAGCGGAGCGCTATAACCCACTGAGCCACGGCTGCTACATATATATATATATATATATATATATATATATATATATATATTAGTGGTAGGTGGGGGTGCTCACCATCCACTCACTTAATGTAGTGCTGCTCTCGGGTGTCTGTCCTTTCAGCTCAATCCTTCTTTCCTTCCATCTTCTTCTGTCTTTCTTTCCTTCAGTGTTTCCTCGTCTTTCTGCCTACGGGTGACTTTACACTCTCTCTTCTGTCTTTCATTCCTTCATTCTTTCCTTGTCCTTCGGCCTGTGGGTGACTACACTGAGTGACAAGCCAAATGGTTTCCTGTACACCAGGAAACCATTTACTACGCTGGGTGGTAACCATATAACCAAAGTTTGGGGCCTGGTGATTTAGTGGGTAATTATTGTGCTCCAATCGGATTGAGCAGGTGAATTTTTATATCCAAGGGGTGGTTGGGGTCTATTGCTCACGTAATGCCACTCAGGGATGAGTGAGGTTGGTCACTCTCATCTTAAATGTCAGGACCAACTGCCTAGCCTCGGGCTCCTACGCTCCTCATGGGGCAACGTAGGATTGGATGATGATGATGATATATATATATATATATATGTGTGTGTGTGTGTGTGTGTGTGTGTGTGTGTGTGTGTGTGTGTATGTACATATTTATATTTATATTCCTAACCTTGCCTTCAGTGTGTTGGTCCTCTTCGTGGAAAAGAAACGTTTGGAGCTGAAGCCTCAGTTTCTCAACCTGAAATATGAAATGTTAATTATAAGGATGTTTGTGACAATATCAGATTGCCAGATCAAAATATTTTTTTTCCGATCTTTTTTCTTTCTTTTTTGATTTGACAACAACCAAAAATATTTTAGAATAACTACACACACACACACACACACACACACACACACACACACACACACACACACACACATATAACAGTACCTGAATAAACAACGAGGAGGGAATGTTGGTCAGAGTGATAATGGGAATAACTGATAGAGGAGCGAACGACAGATTTACATAATACTCCTGTGGTGATAGGTTCGGGACGCCGATGAAGAAGAATGCGGTCATGATAGCATTTATGACGGCGGTGAGCATACTGAGGGTGAGTGGGAGGCCCAGATAGTCCAGCAGATGGCGCTGGAGCGAGTGTATCTCCAGCAGCTTCTCCTGAGTCGCCTTCAGAAGCTGACGTCTTTGGGAGTCTCGTAAGCCCACTACAGATGTCTGTTGGTAACTGCATGGTAAAGTAACGTGTTGGGGTGACTCCAAGCAAATTATTTTGTTAACTGATATTCTCACTGCCTTGCAGAACTGACTCATAAAATCAGTCACCCAGTAAAGGAAAGTTATTATGAAGGTATTTGTAAAGTATAGCAGTAATGCAATACACTCTTTTACACCAAATGCAAAG
This sequence comes from Coenobita brevimanus, assembly GCF_032717465.1. Classification (NCBI taxonomy): domain Eukaryota; kingdom Metazoa; phylum Arthropoda; class Malacostraca; order Decapoda; family Coenobitidae; genus Coenobita; species Coenobita brevimanus. The sequence continues at coordinate 14,554,321 of NC_136959.1, forward strand.
CCAAAAGTAGTAGACGAGCACTGAAGACTCACTATACTACAAACCCCCACCAACATCAAGGCTTCGCTGATTATGAGGAGGTAGTGAGAGCTGAATTTTTCTGGGACTGGTTCATAACGATGAATCCTGGAGACCAAGCGAACTGCCTTGGCTTTGCGAGTAATCAAAATTATGATTACTGTTACTAATGGCGTACTATTAGTAATGTTAGATACTAGTATGGCCACAGACATGGTAGGCTCAAGAATGTAATACTGGTCGATAAACATTGTCATCTCTATAATGCAAAACACAAGGTAGCAAACAAGTAGGAGTGTGACGACACAGGACCACAGCGTCCATCCTAGGCTGGTCTGATACAAGGTGGTCGTGGGTGAGTAGGCTAGGGACTCAATCCATCCTTGCTCCCTGATGCTACCCCTGCCTGCAAAGTCTAGCACACATTTTTTTTTTTGCATGCCGATAAATGTCTTAGGATGAAAACTTGGCTTGTTTCGTGACTGACGAAACGGAAATCCTCCCAGGAATTTCAACAAGTATATGGACAAATTTATCAGGAGTTTGTAATTCATCACGAGGTACGAAGAAGCTAGAAGCAAGAATTGGAAGAACAGTAATGTTGTTTGGAATTATGGATATTATTCTCTTCTTTCTTGCTTTATGTTACTAAATTCTGGTAACACTGATCCCTCGCACTTCACGTCTGCTTCTGGCACTGTCCAGTTGCTTTGGTGTACTGGTGTGGGAGCACTCCACGTGAAGATCAATGCTGCCTCGCGCTAGCCTCATGTATTATTGATGATAATGTAGTTAGCTAATGGAACCTTCAGTCACTGGAATAACACTAAAAAATAACAAGAAGCGGTGCCTAAGCAGTCATTTTAGTGCTGACGTATAAACACAACAGGATATCTAGGCAAAGATGTCACATATCAGCTTTGGAGTAAATCGAATGAAAATTGACGATTTTATGCCCATTTGAAATTTTAGGCTCGGCCCACCTGACAATGACCCCCCTACCGCTAACTGGGGGACGACCCCCCTGATGTAATGAGCCATGTTATAGGATGCAGATTTGAAAGATGCACATTCAGGTTTTGGTTTCAGGTCATTATGACGAATTTAAAAGGTGTTATGGTGAAGAAACGATTTTTTCTTTTTCTTTTTTTACATTTTTTGGGTCTACAGCGTGGGCCCAAAACTTAGTCAGTTGGTCAGAAGGTCGTAGCCCATCATCCCTGTAATTATAGTGAAATCGCAGTAGTAGTTTTTGCGTAAAATTGTTAACAAACAGAAAGACAGACTGACAAAGAAACAAGCAATCAAACAAACAAAAGTGATAGCATCTAGGGCTGGTGGCGGTATTGTCAGAGAAGAGGGAGAGCGGCCAAGTGCAGTGTGCCACAAGAGCATGGGAGGCAATTCCATCTTGTGCAGTGTTTGTGATATGTGGGTGCATAAGAGACGTGGTAGTATTAAAGGCAGACTGCGAGATAATGCTGATTTCTTGTGTGCGGTTTGTCGAGGAGAGCATGTGGAAATTGTCAGGTATGAAAGGATTGACCTTGCTGGTGGGCCTCTTGAGTGGGTGGAGGAGTTTTGTTCTTTGGTAGACATGTTATGTGCTGGAGGTGGGACTGAAGCTAGCTCTGTGGCTAGAGTAAGGAGTGGTTGGAAGAACTTCAGAGAATTGCTGCCTTTCCTGACACTGAGAGGGCTCTCCCTCAGTGCTAAGGGATCTTTATATCCAGCATGTGTTAGGAGTGTAATGCTGTATGGTAGTGAGACCTGGGCAGTAAAGGAAGAGAATATACGCAGGCTCAAACGCACAGAAACGACACTAAGGTGGATGTGCAGTGCGTTCTTGAATGCGAGGCCTGGGGGATCTAGGCTTAAGATGAAAAAGTTGAGAGGAAGGATGGGACTGGAGTGTATTGGTACTGTGGCGAGGAGGGCTAGATTGAGATGGTTTGGGCATATGGAGAGGATGGGGATGACAGTTGGGTGCAGAAAGTGAGAAGTGTGAAAGCTGGGGGTAGGGTTGCAAGAGGCAGACCGAGAAAGACCTGGGACGAGGTCATAGAGTGTGACCTCAGGGATAAGGGACTGAACAGGGAGGCTGCCAGAGATCGAGCAGCATAGAGAGCCACCACTGACTGACGAAAGCCAGTGCATGCAAGCCTGTTGGAACCTTTATAAACAAAACGACAATGACAGCGACGACCTAATTCCACCATGGAAGTATTTTCCACCATGAACCTGAGGAAATGAAGGAGCTTTGTGGTGTAGATGTGGATGTGATAGGAAGCGTTAGGAGAAACACACTGAGGGGGGTTGGCCATGTGGAGAGGATGGAGAGCGAGAGGCTGAAGAGGAGAGTGGATGTGAGTGAGATGGAGGGGGGGAGAGGGAGGGTGAGGCCAAGGATGAGATGGAGGGATGGAGTGGAGAGGTATATGAGGGAGGGGGTTTTGAGCTGGGAGCAGGGCAGTGAAATGGCGAGGAACAGGGCGACATGGAGGTGATTTGTTCGTGGCAACCCCTGAGGGGATTAAGGTGTCTGGCAGTCGAAAGATAGATAGATAGAACCTACTTTACCCAATGATCCCATTTTCCTTTGTATCAGTTTTTTGCTCATGAAAATATTTTCCATATTCACCTTTTTCACCACTTCTCATTTCTTCCTAAGGTCCTATTTCTTCCATGGACGCCAAATTATCCATGAACTTAGTTTTCCCATGGATGTACTCTCGTTCATAGATATTTTCCCCTTGGGCCTTTTTCACCGTAAACACACTTTTCTCATGAATCTGTTTTCCATTATAGACATAATTTACCCACTGACATAATATTTTCGCATCGGCCCATTCTCTTCATACACCTATGTTAATTCATGGAGCTATTTTCTCCCCAAGCAGAAGCATAGAATCAACACAAGGACCATTGTTCTCCTATGGACCTATTTCACTCATGGACATATTTTTGCCCATTGGACCCATGTTCCTACTTGGGGCCCATTAATCCCCATGAACCTATTCCTACCATGGACCTATTCACACCATGGACTTAATCCTCATGGACTTCTTTCCCTCTATACATCCCCATACCCTAACCCCTCACCCACCCCACCTATCAACCCACCCACCCAGCCTGCCTGCTTTTTCACCCACCTTATCCCAGTCTCTGCTCCGATCCACAGCCACCCCAAACTATCCAACCCACCCACTCACTCTGCCACTAACCCAGTCCAACCACCTCTCTCACCCTGTCCACCCCACCAACCCACCCATGCACTTGTCCTCTCCACCCCCCTACCCATCCCATCCAAGCCCACCCACCCACTCCACCAACCTTACTCACTTTGTCCATCCTGCCAACCCTACCCCACCCTGCCTGCCCACCAGCCTACCCAACTGGCCAACAACCTCCACCAGATGAACTCTAAATTTACACACACACACACACACACACACACACACACACACAAATAGCATGGCACAACTGCTTTTGTAATATAGATTTATCACCATTTTTTCTCTCATCAGCATTACATGAGGAGGACATGATATAAAATAGGAACACAAGCACACAAAAGCAAGGGAAACAAAGAACTCCCAGCAAGTGCAATTCCCATGCCTTACAACTGACTTAAGGACCAAACACCTGACTAATCTTGAGACCTGTACCTTCGACTGACTGTCCTCAATTTCAGTTTATTCCGTATATTTTTGAAACTCAATCCTCACACCAATTTTAGTCCAGCTGGAATGAAAACTGTTTGAAATGACTTTACCTCGAGACTTTGAACTTTGAAACATTTGTCTGAAAACCAAATTTCTTCATCCTTGCCTTACCCCTTGTCCTCGCACCTAATTTGGCCTAAAACTAAAAAATTCTTTTCGAGTTATAGGGTCTGGCATTTGATCTTGCCCAGTTTTCTTGGTGCTTTCCTCGATATTGGCCACACTGTCTTATCAACAGCTTCATCCACCACCAGTCTTCGCAACCAGTACCACACAATTCCCTAAACCCACATCACTATCGCTCCTTGTACTGAATCTACTTTCTGAGCGACATGAAGTTAGCCGTGTACCAACCTGCATCAGTTACTCTTACATAGTCTGTGATTGTGACATTTAGTGCCCTCAGGGGGTGATCAAATGACGGCAAGAAATTGACAGTTTGCCGGAAATGGTGATCCTGCAGATAATGACAACTTAACTAGTTTAGTGATACTGGAGTTTTTAATAGTTTGACTAGATTATTGATGATGGACATACCGATGGTTTGGCCAGTTCAGTGATGCTGGACATATTCATTTCATCAGGACTGTACTTCCAGATGTGTCAAGGATAACACTGTAATGGGGAAGAGGGGAGGGGAGGCACTACAATAAACAGGGTGGTGCAGTTCAGGACGGTGACTTGAGTAAAGAGGGAAGCTTGAAGTGAATGATAAAGATTAGGTTGGCTGGGAATGAACTTGTGTTTATATGTTGAAATAGGTTGAGTTTGTAGTGGATGGAATAAATGGAGACAGTGTGAGTATGACTGCTGTAAGCGAGACGAGGATAAGCTAAGCAGAGTTTAAGTGTGTGGCAAGGGATGAGCAGGGTAGAGTGGAAGTGTGTGATGTGGGTAGGGTAGGGTGAAGTGTGTGGTGTGAGTTGGGTTCGGTGGAGTTGAAGTGTGTGGTATGATCCTTTCTCCCTATTTTTCTTCATATTCCTTTACCATTGTTACGTATCCTCCTCCCCCCCCCTCTCTCTCTCTCTCTCTCTCTCTCGTTTTACACCTTCATGTCCTTTATGCCCAAATCGCATCTCATTAACCCTTTTCCCCCTGGCTCCTCTCATTTTCTTTTTTATCCCCTTCCTCGCTTCTCCCCTGTGGTCGTTTCTGCCCGGCGGTTATTTCCACTCACCCGGCAAGGTCAGTGTCCTTTTGAAGCACTAGCAAATATCTATTATGTGAAGAAGTGGATGAAGAAGAGTGGCGGAAAGAAAACAGGAAGGAGGGGTGGTAGTGAGGAAGGAAAGAAGGACGGGGGCGAGGGATGGAAAGGAAAGAGACAGGAAGGTGAGGGAAAGTTGGTGGTGAAGGAGGGAAGGAGGAAAAAGTGAGAAGGAAATACGTGGGTGGGAGGGATGGAGGGCAATTTGAGACTGTCTGCTCCTCAGTCTGAAATAATGGCGATCTCATCTGTTTTTGCTTGGTTGATTTGGTTCGGATATTGCATGTATTTTGCTTATCCCTGAGGAGAGAGAGAGAGAGAGAGAGAGAGAGAGAGAGAGAGAGAGACAGACAGACAGACAGACAGACAGACAGAAAGACAGAGAGACAGAGATAGAGAGACACACAGACAGACAGACAGATGGACAGATCGAAAGACAGACAAAGACATGAGGGGTCACGGGGCAGGAGACAGAAATGTGCCGTACAAAGTGTAACAAGGATAATAATCCTCTCTCTCTCTCTCTCTCTCTCTCTCTCTCTCTCTCTCTCTCTCTCTCTCTCTCTTCCTTTGCCTCCTTACATAAATTTGGTCATTTTATTACTTCACACGCCAGTTTTAATACTGAAGAATTTAATGACATAGAGCAATTTTTCGTGTCTAAAGCATCGACTGCCTGCCGTCCCTTGTGGTAATTGGGTGTTGGCTAGGTAATGTTTTTAATGTCTTTCTTGAAAGAAAATTAAAGCCATAGATTTATATATTTTTCCTGGAATTTGAAAGCCAACCTGTGTTCTATGATGTTTTAATATGTGTGTTTCTGTGAAAATGTCTAATAAATGACATGTTTTCAAAGAGACATTTAATGAATTCGCAGGTTTTGCAAGATTCTGGATGAGGGAAACATTCGTCATTCTAGTCTGTTTCTGGGACCAGACAGCTGTGTTTTATACCACTGATAGCCCGTCTAATAAAATAAGTTTGAGGCTAATCTGAAATCAGCTTCATGCTTATTTTGAAAAATGTCCCTTTAAATGAATTCTGGGTAATTTGAATGAAAATTGCATTTTGGACAAAAATAATATGATGGGTAATCTATTTTAAGTTTGTATGTGCCATGTAATGGCGAATTACACAAAACCTGGAGCCCTGGCTGACTTTAGTTATGTCCTGGTTACAGAGGAATTACATAGACAGTAATATGCAGGAGTGGTAGAAATTACATACACAGTACTGTACTGTAATATGCAGGAGTGGTTGGAATTACATAAACGGTAATTTAATACGCAGGAGTGGGAGGAGCGTGCCACAATTACAGGATATTGTGTGTATCCTGGAAACTCCATTGACTATGAAGGGCATTTATCAGTTTATATCCCCTTTTTCAAAGGACCAATAGTTTGCTGAGTTTAAATGAAAGTTAAAGAGTAACACTGTCTATCAAAAAGTTACAGTGTCACGAAAATTAATGGATCTCATTTATTTAGCATTTAACCCGTCACGTCCCGAGGTTTTCCACACCTCCGACATCCCCCAGTCCCGAGGTATTTTCGATTTTTTTTTTTTTTGGCTAAAACCTTCGCTTTTGGTGAAAAACATCGAAAATTCATGGAGAAATCGCTCACCTGAGGTTTAAAATACCCAATCCAGGTAGGAGTTCCTCCTTACCTGACTGGGTTTTCTAACATGCTGGCACCAAAGAAAATGAGTTCTATTATCCTCTCATAAACGGTATTTATTTATTTACTTGGTACGAATGTATATGTAGTATGAGAGTATATTGGTTTTCAAGCAGTAATAAAGGCATTATAAGCATTGTTTCACTCACTAATCACCATACCTGACCTTTTTTTGCCACATTACCTGATCATTATTTCTGGTTGTTTGTTCTTCTAATGCTATGTAAACATTGTCCTCCACATTGTCATCGACTGGGGAATCACTCTGGCCCTGAATATCTTTACTAGCCAGGTCACTGGTAACAGGTCCTTTGCCAAGACAATGGCATGAGGGGGGGAGGGGGGAGGTTATGCAGTGTAAGGCATTGTCCCTGCTTGGCATCTTGTAGAGGAATAGAGGAAGGTGTCCCGTGTATACATACGAAAAATCACGTGCGAAAATTGAAAATTGTGCAAATTAGGGACCTTGCAATTGCACGACGTACTGGTACGTCGCCGAGATTGGCAAATGCAAATCGTTGCAACATACCCATACGTCGAAGGGACGGGGCGGGTTAAAATACTTTATCCTGATTTATATCCTATGATCTTTAATGTACACTGTTTACTAGCAAGACCCAAAAAACCGTAATGTGTGAGGTGAAAAAAGATGATGCAAGAGTAGCTGAAAAGAGGATGTCTATATATTTTTCAGCTTAATGCTCCAGGACTGATAATTCTGAGTCATCATCCTCTAACCAAAGCAAACAAAATCAAAACATTGCTAAGTAACAATTCTTTTTGAGCCTCTGAGATACCCAAAAGGCGATTAAAATACTGTATCTTTTCGCTTTATTACCAATAACGGTTTCTAAAGTGTATTTATCGTGACGGGAAAAAAAATATGTATCAGTTTTTCCCTTCCACAACCAGATATTTGCTTGTTTTTTTTGCTGGCTTCGACTTCTGAACGCTCCTTCCTCACACACACACACACACACACACACACACATTTTACCCAAGCAAATGATAATTAAAAAACTGTCTTTAGAACCATAAAACATTGCCACCGTCTACTGCCAACATATTTCGTAACAGACCATGCAAACACTACAAGGCCATTATACAAGGGGCTTTATAGGAAGTAAACCCACTAATTTTATCATCATCATCATCATCATCATCATTTTCCTCCCCCTTCTCCTCCTCATCATCATCATCGCCATCATCATCATCTTAATAATTAATCTATTTCTCTTCGCAGCAAGGAGAGCCGAAGGTCCGGAATAGGAAGTGGAAAACAACTATACTGTATTGAGAACTGGACTGATTGACCAGTAAAATGAGCCACACTCACATCCCCCTTCCCAGTCCCAGGAACGTCCCAACTATCCCACACAAGATCAACATCCAAGGCAATATCGCTTCATAACGTCTTGGCTGAAGGAGTGTTAGCCATCTTCTGTGTGGGAGGAGAGAGAGGAATGGAAGCGAAGGAGAATGGGGCAGGAGGGAAAAGATAGAGAAGGAACAAAGAAAGAAAAGGGAAGAGGCAAGAGATGAGAAAGAGAGTAGGCAAGGAAAGAAAGAAAGAGAAAAGGTGAGGGAAGGAGATGTGGAAGAGGAGTAAGAAAGGCATGAGATAGGAAGGAGAACGGAGGAAGAGGGAGGAAGGAGGAGGGAGTGTGGGAATAACTCTGATCATGAGATACTGGAAGGAGAGAGAGAGAGAGAGAGAGAGAGGGCTGCCCATCAATCCACTCTCCCTTCCATTCCCTTCTTTCCTAATTCACTCTCCCTCACTTCCTTCCCATCCACTCTTCTACCCTTCCCCCCTTCCCATCCACTCTCTTTCTCCTCTTCCTTTCCTTTCTTTCTTTCTTTTTCCTGTTTCTCCATTTCCTTTTACTTTTCTTTCCCTTTCCTACCATCTCTCTCCCCTTTCCTTCGTTTCCTTTCCTTTCACTTTCATTTCTCCCGGTCTATTCTACCTTCCTTTTTCTCTTCCTTTCCCTCCGTCTCGTTCTGTTTCCCCTCCCTTCACATCGACTCTTCCCTCCCTTTCCTTTCTCCTCTGTCTCCCTCCCTTCATTCTCATCCACTTAACTTTCGCATCCCTCTCCCCTCCCTCTCCTCTTTCCTCTGCTTTCCACTCCTTTTCACCTCTATTCCACCTCTCACTGTCTTTCCTGGTATCCCTCTCTCTTCCCCTTCCCTTCTCTCTTTTCTCCCTATCTCTTCTCTATTTTCTCTCCCCGTTAATTTTCAGTATTCCTGGCCTGTTAATTCTTCTTGTATATCACCTTCACATTTAATTTCCTTCTACTTTTACTTGCCACCCATCTTTTACATTTTTGCCCTTCTCCCGTAACAATCTACTCTCCCTTTCTTTTTTTCTCCTGCTCTCTCCTCTCCTTCCCTTCTTTCGTACCTTCCCTTCCCTCTCCCTCCTCCCCTACATTCCTTTTACTGAAGCCCCTCCGCTTCCATCAACTTTTCATTTCTCTCCTATTCTCCCTTCTCTATCCCTCTCCCATCACACTCACTCACCTGTCCGTTTTCTGCTTCATTCTTTCCCTTCTGTTTTCCTGCGCAAGTGGTAAGGATGGAATGGATTAGGGCTGTGAGAGACTGGGGAGGTAGAGAGGGATGGAAGGAGTAGGGGTGAGGAGGGAGGGAGGTTGTGGGGGAAAGGAGGGAGAAATAGGGAATGGATTAGTGAGAAGAGACTTGGGTAAGGAGGATAAGAAGGTGAAAAACGAAAAGGGGTCGGGAGGAAGGGTGGCACGGTAGATAAGAATGGTAAAGCAGTGTGCAAGCGACGAGGGAGCGATGAACATACAACACACTTTAACATTACCCTGTCCAACTCACATCACACACTCTAACTCTACCTTGCCCAACCTACACCACACACCCTAACTCCATCCTGTCCAACACACACACACACACATTTTAGCTCCACCCTAGTCAACCCACACCACACACTTTAATTCCACCCTACTCAACCCACTCGACACAACTGAGCTCCACCCTACGTAACCCACATCACGCTTCTTAACTCCACTCAGTCCAACCCACACCACGCACTTCAACTCAACCTTGCTTAGCTACAGTAAGAGCTGTGGATACATATAGAAGTGTATGTGATGTGCGTCACACTGACTGGGTGAGGAACAGTGGTGCACGAGTCTGACATGGAATAGGAAGTCGATTGATCAAAAAGTGGAAGAAATTGTCTTGAGATGGTATGGCCACCTAGAGAAAGAATGAAATTGAAAAGATGGTGAAAAAGCTCCTTGTAAATAAATCTGGTAGAAGGAGAAAGCGTGGTAGGCAAAAATCCAAAGGAAAAAGGGACATGGTATAGTGAGTGAATAAAACAACGAGGAATGGATATAGATGATGCTGTTCGAGCTACGTGCATCTTTAGGTGTGTTTACACAGTAGAGAAAAATAGAAGCAGGGAAACACAGGGATGAATAAATGCTAGGACTGGTAACCCATTTTGAAGTAGAGAGTCAATTGAAGGACGGGCTTAACCAAGAGGGATTAAGTGATATTGCTGTGGACGTTCATCTATTAACGGGTAGCCGAGAAGTTTCTGAGCTTAAATGGAAGGTGAATGTGAGTGTGACACATTTCATTTAGTGATTAGCCCAGTTCTCAATATACCTGTGCTCCCTCTGTAAGCCTGAATCGTTACCACTCCATGTTACAAAGGGAAATAATACAAAGATGATGATATTTGTAACGATGAGAAGGATAACGACGATTATGATGGTGATGATGATGATCATGATGATGATGATATTACTGGATTTAATTCCAATAAAGATCCTTCAGTATTGGCACTGTAATGTTTGGATGGCTTACTGCATGATTTGATAGTCATGATAGTCATCAACAAATGTATGGCTTAAGTTTCTGCAGATATTTTTTGTCTTTTGAAATGAGTTTGCATAAAACGTGTGTGTGTGTGTGTGTGTGTGTGTGTGTGTGTGTGTGTGTGTGTGTGTGTGTCTTACGCTGTTACCATTGCCCTGGTACTATATGTGTGATGCTGTCAGTATTTTGTGCCACTACTTGGTCTGACACACACACACACACACACACACACACACACACACACACACACACACACACACACACACACACACACACACACATGCAGAGGGAAAACAGTTCCAGTTAAATGGTGACGTCAAGCAGGGATAAAAACTCCTTAATATAGACGTGTTAGCTTCTAACAACTGAAACACTAATACAAAGACCTCCAAAATGTTGTTCATAGAGTTCTTGGACAAAGCTAGAGCATAGTTTAAAAGTTCATAGTGGGAGGATAAAGAAGAAGAAAGCTAAAATTTCCATACCAGGAATGCTGTTCGAGTTACGTGCGTCTTCAGGTGTGTTTACATAGTAGAGAAAAATAGAAGCAGGGAAACACAGCCCAGGCTTCAGTGCAACAGGGCGGAATCTGGGGCAGCAAACATGGCAGAAAAGGGGAATGCTGGACATACATTACCTTGGCGTGAGAGAGAGAGAGAGAGAGAGAGAGACAGACAGACAGACAGACAGACAGACAGAGACAGACAGACAGACAGATAGACGGACAGATAGACGGACACACAGACAGACAGACAGTCAGAGAGTCCCACGACTTGTTTTTTTTTTTTTTTTTTTTTTTTTTTATGCCTACTCCCTCCCCTCTCATGTCTCCTTCCTCCGGTCCAGTCTCCACCTAGCACATATACTCATCTTACAAAATTCTTTTGTCTTGATTCCAGCCCATGTTGGTCACACCCAGAATAGCCAGGTTGATCTGGTGGTGCTTGATGCCGCCCCCACCCTACCACCCGCGTTCCTAGGTCCATGGCAACTGCACGTCGAATGTTTGGGGAGGAGATCATGAAATGCCTGGAGATGCCGAACGACCTTCCAGCGTCTACATCAGACACTATGACAGTTACCGTGGGATGGGACACATTTACATAAAGCACCTCGACCTCTCTTGCCGCTTTTACGTGACCTTGGTTCGCATTTACTTGTGGTATCGCACGCTGGGTAATCTCTAGACAGTCAGCGATCCCCATACCTTGTAGGTTCTTTAACGTTTCACCCACTCTCCCATCATCTTGTGACTTGTTCAGATACTGACTTTTTTTTTCTTTTCTTTTTTTTTGACCCCCTAGTTATTACCTGGAAGCTTCTGACAGTATTTCATAGGTAATCTTCATGCTTTGGGAAACATTCTCACGGTATATCCTGAGTTTCTAAATTTTTTATTCCATGGCATAATTACATTTTTATCACTAATTATTTTCGTTTAGTATTGCTTACAAAGGCTTCAACATGCCTGCACGTGTTGGCATTGGTCACCTAATGGCGGCTGCCCAGTCCACGCTGCATCTCTGGCAGCCTCCCTATTGAGTCCTTTATCTCTGAGGCCACAGTCCCTCATTCCAGGTCGTTTTCAGTCTGCCTCTCACAACCCCTAACCTCGAAGTTCACGGTTCTCACCTCCCGTACCCGACTGTCATTCTCAATCCTCCCAGCTTCCCCAAAACATCTCAATCTGTCCCTCCTCATCACAGCACCAATACACTCCATACATATTCTTCCTCTCAACTCTTCAGTCGTAATCCTAGCCCCTCCAGGCTTCACATTCAAGGATGCGTTCGTGGACGCACACTTTGAATATGTAATTATATTCTGTACATATTGGTCTGCTGTTTCGGCCATTCTTTTTTATCTTGCATAGCCTTAGTCTTTTCATTATATTGCTTTCATAATAGAACAAGTTCACTTTTCTTTGGTTTTATTTCTCATTTTTTCTCATTTCTCCTCCCCTTGCTTTTTTTTTTTTTTTTTTATGCGAGGAAGAAGGAACCAAAGGCCATGAGCCCGCAGTAACAAAGAGAAAAACAAAATACAATAGAGAGCCAAATTCAAGATCCGATCATTTTGAGATGCCTGGACACACTGCGTTTGAAAGACTGGAGATCATAGGCAGCAGGAAATACAGACAGAGGGAGACAGTTCCAGAGCTGACCTGTTGCATAAATGAAAGACTGGGAGTAACGGTTAACTCTTGCATTAGAGAGTTGGACAGAAAAAGGATGAGAGTTTGCTGCCAGACGGGTGCTATGTGCCCGTCGTAGAGGTGGAGGAATGCAAGCAGACAGTTCAGAGGAGCAGTGACCATTAAAGTAGCGATAGAAAAGAGATAAAGATGCAACAGTGCAGCGAAGAGACAGAGGTTGAAGGGAGTCAGTAAGAGGAGGAGAGTTAATGAGACGAAAAGCCTTTGACTCCACCCTATTGAGAAGAGCTGTATGTGGGGAGCCTCCCCACACATGAGAGTTGTACTCCACACAGGGGCGGATAAAACCCCTGTATAGATTCAACAATTGTGCAGGGGAAAAGAAAGAGCGGAGTCGGCTTAGCACACCCAATCTCTTGGAAGCAGATTTTACAAGAGATGTAATATGATCTTTCCAAGATAAGTCCCGAGTAAATGAAACCCCAAGCATGTTCAAGGATGATGCAGGACTAAGCTGAATATTATTAAACATTAGTGGGTATACCTGTGGAAGATTTTGTTGGGTTGATAGGTGTAAGAACTGAGTCTTAGATGCATTAAAGACAACAAGATTATTTTTACCCCAGTCAGAGATACGAGCCAAGTCAGACATTAGGTGTGCCATAGCCTCATCCCTTGTTTCTTGAAGTAACTGTTGAGATGGGCGTTGCGGGAACCGAATGGAAAGGTGAAGGGTGGAGTCATCAGCGTATGAGTGGATAGGGTTAGATATACAGCATAGAAGATCATTGATGAATAAAAGGAAGAGAGTTGGTGATAGGACAGAGCCCTGAGGAACACCACTGTTGATAGATCTAGGAGAAGAACGATGGCCGTCTACAACAGCGGCTATAGAACGACCAGAAAGGAAGCTAGCGATGAAGACACAGATAGAAGGATAGAAACCGTAGGAGGGCAGTTTGGAAATTAAAGATTTATGCCAGACTCGATCGAAAGCCTTTGAGATGTCAAGTGCAATGGCAAAGCTTTCGCCAAAGTCCCGAAAGGAGGATGACCAGGAGTCTGAAAGGTAGGTGAGAAGATCGCCAGTGGAGCGTCCCTGACGGAACCCATACTGACCATCGGAAAGAAGGTTGTGATAGGAAAGATGCCTTAAAATTTTTCTATTAAGAATTGACTCGAAAACTTTTGAAATACAGGACGTTAAAGCAATTGGACGATAGTTGGAGGGTTGGGAGTGGTCACCCTTCTTTGGGACTGGCTGAATGAGAGCAAACTTCCAGCAAGAAGGAAAGGTACAAGTTGACAGACAAAGGCGAAAGAGTTTGCCTAGGCAGGGTGTAAGCACAGAAGCACAGTTCTTGAGAACAACAGGAGGGACTCCATCAGGCCCATATGCCTTGTTATTACTGAGGCCAGTGATGGCAGAAAATACATCAACTGAAGAAATTTTAATGTCAGCCATGAGGAAGTCAGAGGCGGGAAGTGATGGAGGAACAGCACCGGAATCGTCTAAGGTAGAATTGGAGGAGAAAGTCTGTGCGAAGAGATCTGCTTTATCAGTAGAAGAAATAGCTACAGAACCATCAGAGTAGAAAAGAGGAGGGAAGGATGATGAGGTAAAGTTGTTAGAAAGATTTTTGGCAAGGTGCCAGAAGGAGCGGGAAGAATTCGAGTTGGAGAGTTGAGAGCATTTAGTATGGATGAAATTATTTTTAGTAGAGCGAAGAACAGACTTAGCACGATTCCGGGCAGAAACGTAAAGATGATGTGATTCAGGGGTGGGTTGGCTCCGGTACCTTTTGTAGGCCCTCTCCTTGTTGCGGACAGCATTAGAACAAGCGTGATTAAACCAAGGCTTTCTTGCGTTAGTCAAAGGATATGAGAAAGGAATGTATGCTTCCATGCCCGAGAGAATAACCTCCGTAATGCGCAAGGCACACTCAGATGGCTCACGGCTGTGGAAGCAATAATCATTCCAGGGAAAATCAAAGAAGTACTGCCTGAGGGCCTCCCAGTCCACGGCTCCAAAATGCCACAGACGGCATTTCCACAGGCCGTACCGGAGTGATAGGACAGGTTAAGGTAATAAGGTTGTGATCGGAGGAGCCCAACGGAGAGTAAAGATTAACAGAGTAAGCAGAAGGATTAGTTGTGAGGAAGAGGTCAAGTATGTTGGAGCTCTCTCCAAGGCGGTCAGGGATACGGGTAGGGTGCTGTACAAGCTGCTGTAGGTCATTAAGGATAGAAAAGATGTAGGCTTGTTCACCAGGTGGATCCGTGAAAGGAGAGGAGAGCCAAAGGTGGTGGTGAACATTGAAATCTCCAAGAATGGAGATTTCAGAGAAAGGAGAAATGGATAGAATGTGTTCCATCGTAGAAGTAAGATAGTCGAAGAATTTTTGATAGTCAGTAGAATTAGGGGATAAGTAAACAGCACAGATATATTTAGTCAGAGAATGACAGGAAAGCCGAAGCCAGAGTGTAGAGAATTCAGAAGAATCAAGTTCAGGAACACGAGAGCAAGATAAGTCGTTGCGTATGTATACACAACATCCACCTTTGGCTTTGAAATGAGTATAGAGAAAGTAGGAGGATACAGAAAAGGGTTTGCTGTCAGTTGCCTCAGACAGCTGAGTCTCCGTTAGAAAAAGAGGTGAGGTTTAGAGGAGGAGAGGTGGTGCTCAACAGAGCGAAAGTTAGAGGAAAGGCCGCGAATGTTGCAGAAATGAAGAAGAAGAGAGTCAGACAGTGGTTCCAGGCACCTTGAGTCGTCACCGGGAGAGGGGCAGATGGTGGGGCGACACTGTCATTGAGCTGTTGTGATTCGATCAAGACGATCTTAAGACCATCATGACACATACTTAGTGCCATCGTACGGGTGTCGTTCAGTTATCGTGTACTTCCCTCTACCAGTTGCACACAAGCATAAATAAACATTACTTTTCATGCATACTGCTCCCCTCTGTTGGTTACCTCTTACTCTTCACATGCGTTATTGTAGTATTTAATTCATTAGTTTGTTTTCTTTATAGTGGAAAATAAATGTTATTACTATGTGTATCATACTAAATATCTGAATTCTGATTTCTGTAATGTTGTCATCATTTGTAACGATAATTGTCTCCTTTATTTATGAATATACTACACAACACTCTTCTCATAGCACCTCTTTTGTTGAACCCATTTCTGATATGAGTTTAGCGACAACGTTCTCCACAGTGTTCAAGCTTGCACTGAATGGCAAGTAAAGGACCTAAAAAAAAAAAAAACTGCAGAGGGTGAGAGACGTACCCTTGATCATGTGTACTCGGAGTAAATACACTGACTGAAAGAATACATGAGGGAGGACACCTGGAATGAGCGAGAAGGAATGAAGATGAGTGGCACCAGTGAGTTTTGCAGGCGATGCCGCTGAGGCCATCCTGGATTAGGTTTTTGACAGAGAATAATTATAATCATATTATAGGTGATTGACTTTACACACACACACACACACACACACACACACACACACACACACACACACACACACACACACACACACACACACACACACACACACACACACACACACACAAAGTACAAACAGGAGATTTGTTGTGAGAGGCATGAGTTGTGTCAGGGTATTAGTGAAATTAATATAGTGCAGTGAAGTGGGTGATTGTACTGCAGAAGAAAGTATACAATATAAAGACTAAAGAGGGTTACTGTGATGGGTAATAAGTCTTCACCATTCTGCATCGAAAGGAATAGAACAATGAGTTTAAGTAAGTGCAATAAGTATAAGATAAACTACGGCAACTCACGTACTGTAAGGAAAGTACCTTGATGGGTGCCAGGAAAAACACTAAGATAAGTGTACGGAAAGTGTTCGGTGCTGTTAGTGAGTGGTAAATGCCATGACCATATTCAGAAAATTTGTGTTGATTGTAACTGGTATCAATGTGCGTAAATATAGTCTGCCTCAATGATATTTTATGCGTATGTCGCATTAGAGACATTTGCACTTGACCTTTCCTCTCATTTACATATTATTTATACCTAACCTTTCTTCTCATTTATATATTAATTGCACTTGGCTCTTTTTCTCACCAACATATGGGGTGAGGTAGGATCCATAAAAAGTGAAATAGGAAATGCCAAAAAATCGGAGAATGGTCAACTGCATATCCTTGGAGTTCTTACACAAGGAAGATTTACAGAAATGATAGCTGTTATGTTGCAAACCTTCTTATTCCTATTCTCTATAAAGGTACATAGAAACGCACAACTGAAATTTATGTAAGAAAAAAAGCAGTATCTATAATCAGTGTGCAGTTAACGAGTCAGGCATTGTTTCACTGTTCTTGCAAATGTAGTCTTCAGCTTAGCCCTACAGACTACAAGTCTTTCACTTCAAATTAACTTTAAAGGAAACTGCAAGGAGAGTAATACACGACAGTAATCCGCTCACGTGCATCTCCTTGATAATTAAGTTGATGGCCAGAGTTTTCAAAGCTCATTGGTTTAGTTATGAGTAAAAAATATGCAATAGAGGATTACAAACTCTGTCCTTTTGTGGGTCACAAGATAGACTATCTGTAATGATAAAAATCGGCATAATAAGGAAAGAAAAGCCTTACTCGAAGGCTGGAGGACAATGGGAACTGGGACGTAAATTATCTGTAAAACAATGATAATGACGCGGTTGTTGGTCATCCCATTAGCACCATTAACTTATGATAAGGAAAGGAAACAAACTGAAGAAAATGTTTTATCAATATAATTCCAGGTCAGTTGCGAAGCGTCAAGGAAAAGAATGTATTTCCATCTTCCTATGATCTCCAGTCTTTCAAAAGCAGTGTGTCCCACATCTCGAAATGAAAGGATCTTGAATTTGGCTCTCTGTAGTATTGTTTTTTTTTTTCTTGGAAGGAACGGTTTGGGGACTCCTGACCTTTGGTTTCTTCTTCATAGTATTAAAAAAAAAAAATCTCATGGAAAGAGAGAGGCTCTGACCAAAATACTACATTCGAGACACGGTTACAGAACTTTCTGTGACAAAAACTAAAGAGGGCAAACAGACATAATACAATGCTTGTTTTTCATCTAGAAGTTCAGGAATTAACACATTTTCCCTGAGAGTGTAAGTAGGTCAAACTGGCATATGGAGGACGGAATAGGAATTAGGAGGGAGAGGGCAACAAGTAACAGTAGAAGCAATGAGTTGCAACAAGAACAAAATGGAACAGAGTCATTAAAGAAACGGAATCAAATAATTCGTCTTCACCGACATAGCCTTTCCCTCGTAGGACACTAAGTTACTTCACACCTTCCCTCACAACACCTCACTGACACTCACTTTACACGGCATATTCCCTCAGTCTACACACACACACACACACACACACACACACACACACACATGACCTCTTAATACAGGCACGCACCCAGCTCCAGATATTAAGCTGCTCAGAGGAATAAGCCAGGGAAATATCACCCATAATTTCCCAGGCCAGGTCCAGTAACACGATGTCATATTAATTCTGTTAGGCTCGCTGTCACTGTGTTTAAATTTATTTCCGTCGGTATTTGGTTATGGTTTGCATTTCAGAGCCAGCCACCCTGCTCTGGGATTGAGACAGAGCCTGACTAACACACAAGTTTCATGTGTCAGTAATTGCTAAAATACTGGGGAATCGAGTACCTCTCCTCCTTATCCTCGAGGTTTTTCGTGAGGGAAGTAAGTCTGGTTCAAAAGTATGCTCAAAATATGGTACCGCATGTTCTGTACAACGTTAACTTTATTTCTGCTTAACTGTTTTGTTAGCGTCTTATTCCTTATGATTGCCACAGTGGCTCAGAGATTACGGCGTTTCCCTCACTATTTCTGTGTGTCCTGACGGTGAGGTTCATAATCTATGTCATGGAGGCTATTCTAACAGAATGCAAATAATATGTCTTTTCATAGTTCAACATGTCTCTAGTCTGTCGGTTTATACCGATTACGTAAACAGACTCTGACTCACGTAAAAACTGCCTCTACAGTATAATATCACTTTCACATTACATTCATATGCACTGCCTACACAACAGCCTTCCTTCCTGGTTCCTACTTAGCTAACACGGATAATGGCTAATTCTACAATATATATATATATATATATATATATATATATATATATATATATATATATATATATATATATATATATATATATATATATATAAATATATCCTTCAGTTTTATTATTTGACTACTCTTTCATTTATGCTAAAGAACTGTTTAGTTCTGGCAACTACACCATTTTCCCTCTTTTCGTGTTTGCCTCTGTAGACCAGGAAAGGACCATTGGAAACTTCAATGAATGCCTCTTCCTGTCCCCTTACCCTCAGTAAGACCTATGGATTTGCAATTTACAGTTATGTCCTTCAAGATGAAAAGCCAAGTTAACTTCATAGGCCTAAGGTTGAACGATATATGTCCCAAATTTTTCAAAGACGATGGATTTTTCTTTCACCACAGAGATTCTTAGCACTCCTTCCTCTTCAGCATGTCTGACCACTTCCATGGTCAGACGATTATTAGGGACATGGCTTGGTAGAATTTGTCACTGGTTTAGAAGCAGGCCATAAAAACACTTCCGCTCATACAGTCACATCGATTCTGAATGTAATAGCCCCGAAGTAAAGTCAACATGGACATTAGATACTAGCGCCGAAGTGGAAGCATGTGAAGGTGTGTGGCATGTATGAGGACTGCTATTTCTTGTATTCACCCGCCTCTGCATTGCTTATCAGTCTTCACACTTCTTCTTCTACTCCGTGTTTCATTCTCGTGGGTTTTCTTCCGTGCTGCTCTCATTGTCACCTTCACACCACAGGTTTATGTTCAGACAGTCCACTACATCGTCCTCCCTGATCTCCCTTGTTAATGACTCGCTTAAACATTTTACTCACTTCACTTTCAAAATCTGCTGGGCCTCTATTGCCGTTCGCTACAGCCTATGTATCAGTTTTTTGCACTATACTCAACTTTCTTTTCCGATGCTTCTCTTTCAGCCGTCTTATATTATTATTTGTCCCATTACGTCACTCACACGACCAGTACCAATTCTTCCAGCAATATCATCCATTACTAATTTCCTGTAAAATCAATGTCATTTATCAAACTAGCAATGTATCCCCCGAAGCGTATGGTTCATTTTCAGTCCTCAGTCATAGCAAATAGAAACATCGTTGTGCAGAATTAAAACAGAAGTGTTACAAAAAAAAAAAAAAAAAAAAATCAATGGCCCCCCAAATGAAAGACTACATGTCCTTCAGGCCTCAGTGCTTGTTACCGTATGTGCCAAAATTGTAAGTGCCGTGTAGCGAAGCCATCAAACATATCACCTCAGCACCACCTCAAATGATACTGGAGAGGGGCGCCTTCATGTGGTAGCACTCATATGACAAGGCCGATCCACTGCCCTGTTATGCGAACGTCCCTCATCTTCCTCCCTCTCTTCCACAAAACGGAGAGTGAGCTGTAGGAGTGCAGTTTCAGCCTGCACTCCACTGGGTTCACGTTCGAATGTGTTTGGGGTTGCAATCACCACCATCGCCACAACCACCACCAACACCATCACCATCATGACAAATACCGACACCAACACCACTACTATTACTACTACTACTACTACCATTACTACTACTACTACTTCTACTACTACTACTGTACCAACCCTGGAATATCTAGTGCTCCGTAACTAAGCCATATCTCTCTTGTACCAGCTCAGATTTTTGACAGCCCTCCTTCCCAATTAGTAATGCGCCTCTGCTGCCTCCCTCAGTGTGTGTGTGTGTGTGTGTGTGTGTGTGTGTGTGTGTGTGTGTGTGTGTGTGTGTGTGCGCGCGCTCGCTCAGTCGTGGCATTACGGCCGAACCTCACCGGATCCGGACCGAATACTAAGTGGCAGGGCTCGGGAAGGGAGGAAGGAAGGAAACAATATTGTGCGGTATGGAAGGTGAACTGGAAAGGAGAAAATAAACGAGAGAGAGAGAGAGAGAGAGAGAGAGAGAGATGAAATTCCAAAAAAAGATTCTCACATAATCTTTTCTCTTATTTTTTCTTTTCCGTCTTCAATATTTTCACCGCAGGTACGCCCTTGATCATTTTAAGTTCTTTCTTCTCTTCTGTACTTTTCTACTCCTTTTTTTTTTTATATATATATTCCTTCAGTATTCTTTGGCCTTTCATTCTGTGTTAAATTCTGAGTTTACAAAGGGTCACACGAAGCTGCCGGTCAAACTTTACTTTTAGCTTTACCATTCCAGCTGCTCTGTATCATACCTAACTGTTCCATGTAACACCACACTGCCCCATGTCATATCAGACTACCCCGTATCACACCAGGCTGTCCCTTGTCACACCAGACTGCATCATGTCACACCAGACTTCACTGTATCACGCCATACTACCCTGCCTCACACCATACTGCCTGAGGCAAGGTTAGGTAGGATGTGGTGGGTTGTGACAGAGTTTGGTAGGATGGGTTGGGGCAGGGTAAGGTAAGGTGAAGTGAGGCATGGTTTGGTAGGATCACTTCAGAAAGGCCAAAGGACCCTCCCAACAAGCAGCGGCTGTGGCACTTTGGGGCTGCTGACTGGGAGGCCCTCAGGCACAACTTCTTTGATTTCCTTGATCTGACTCCTGCATCCATGGCTGACAGCTTTCTAAGTGTGTGTCGCTCATTACTGAAGCATAATTCCTTTATCGTATCCTCTAACTAGTCTAAGAAAACCTTGATTTAATCACTCTTGTTGTAACGCTGTCTATAACACGGAAAAGCATACAAGAAGTACCAACACCAACCCACTCTTGAATCTCATATCTTTCAACGTTTCTACCCGGAATCGTGGTAAGTCTGTTCATCGCTCTTCTAAAAACAAAAATGCATTCATACTACATGCTGTGAACTCTCTGACTTACAGTGTTCCTACTCTTTCTGCACTTTGCTAAAAATCTTTCTAACAACTTCACTTCATGCTCCTTCACTTCTTTCCGCTCTGATTTCTCTGTACCTGTTTCTTCTGCTGAAAAGGCAGAACTCTTTTCTCAGACTTTCCCCTCCAGTTCTACCTTAGACGATTCCGGTGCTGTTCCTCCATCTGTGTGTGTGTGTGTGTGTGTGTGTGTGTGTGTGTGTGTGTGTGTGTGTGTGTGTGTGTGTGTGTGTGTGTGTGTGTGTGTGTGTGTGTGTGTGTGTGTGTGTGTGTGTGTGTGTGTGTGTGTGTGTGTGTGTGTGTGTGTGTGTGTGTTAAAAGCTCGGGACCATATGGTGTGAAGGAGTGGTATGTGAGTGAGGTATGCCAGAGCCACATGGTTTTACAAGAGTGAAGCTAGAGAGAAAGACGAAGTTTGCATAAAACCATCCTGCTGGTGACAACGTTAAAGCAGTATTTATTTAGCAAGTGAAAATCTCCTGCAATTTTATTTATTTTCTTATCCTTGGGTTTTGCGAGACGATGGAGTTTTGAAGGGTACTTGTGCTCGGCATGTTTTTTGCAATCATTCATTTATTAGAAACTAGGGTAGTGTAACTTCAGTGATTTCCCTTTTTTTTTTTTTTTTAAATTGTTTTACTACAGGTATATTATGGTGAAGTTATGGATCGATGGACTTAGATTCTTAATCATGATGCAAAGGGATATTAAAGAACTACCGATCACAATAATTGGCCAACCATCACATGCAAGACCTATTTTAAACATACTGTTTAATTTTTTAGTAACAGAAAAAAGCAGCTCAGGTTATGGGTCTAATTACCCCAGACCATTTTTTAAAATAGGAGTAAATCTGAAAGGCTAGTTTGGTTAGAAGTAATGACAACAGGTGAAGCTGGATAAGACTAAGATCTTTTCCTGAATACCAACCCATATCAGGCCGGGCCATGTCTAACAGTACTTAAACTGACTGACAGGAAAACAGTCAAGTATGTGGACGGACAACCAAATTACCTCTTTTCGTTAGGCTTCGTATAAACAAAACTGTGTAATCTTGACTAAAGCATCCCCACCCGCCAAGCCTCTTCAACGCCCACAACTTTACCCCCACTCTTTGTTCATCCCTACACATTCATCAGTCATGCCAACACCCACTCCTTCACTCACCAAGACCATTTCATTGCCTACGCCAACTACCCAATTTGTCTGTCCATCCCCACCCATTCACCACATGTAAACCAGTTGTCTAAATTAGCCCACAAGTACCCCAAACTGGTCACCGAATCCCCATACTAAAGCAAGCATGAAGTTATAATGATCACATGTGTATTTCCTCTTTCGTAATTTCCGATATATTACATTTCCTCCAAGCCACACATGTGCGTGATGTGGTCACGAACCCAACACTTACAGACTTAGTGAAGAGACTTTACGTAATGGACTCGGATAACAAGTTTGTATTGTTCATGTGTGGTGTTAATGAACGAACAGTTAGGTTGCAACATAAAATCCTGTAGTTAAAATATATAGATGGCAGGATTTTAGAGTAAATAGTGAACCTTCGAATTACGCATTCTTCTAAACACACACACACACACACACACACACCGCTCGCTTGCCATCTGGTAGACGGGAGTTCGCGCCTCGCTCAGGTTGCGAAAAGTTTCACTGACGAAGTGGATGGTTACTGTCCCCCTTGAGCAAGGGGACGGGTGTGTGCGTGTGTGAAGGTCACAGCCTTGCCCTTAGATCGGACTATATGAGCTCTCAGCTCCCTTCCGGGAGGGTAAAAGCTGACGATCACGACCATCAAGTGATCCTGACCGACCCGGTGAATTACACAATAAACAGGGCCCACACTCTTGGTACACAGGTATTCTGTATGGCTAAAGCAATGGTACTTGAAAACCGAACCGCAATCCAAATCGGGACTGCCACAAACTATGGTATGGACTCTGGCAACTTCCCTTAGTTACTGTGCAATATCTCGCCCATATGTGTCTATATATATTTATGTATCTATCTCTCTATTTCTAGATAAGTAGATAGATAGTTAGATAGATGAATGGATAGATAACAGAGAGACAGATTGATAGATAAGTGGATAGATTGACAGACAGACCCACAGGCAGCCATACAGATAGATAGATAGACAGACCGGCAAATAGACAGATATATAGTTAGATAGAAAGACAGTAGATAGACAGATAGAGTGACAGATATATAGCATTTAAGACTTTGGGATTACTCTCTGTCACAAACCTGCTTGAATAATTAACACTTAATGATGTATCCTACCTAAATGATGATCATCTATTGCAGCAACACTTTAAGGCACGTGAACTGCACACAATTTCATCTACAAAATACATGATATAAGGAATCATATCAACCTCTTCGCTTCGCGTTTACAGAGACTGATTAAGAGAGAAGTGGTTAATTTTTCCAGCGTCTCAAGGTGCTCCTGCTCCACACAAAGAGAGTGTCGTACTAAACATCCCAATATCACTGTTATCTCTTCAGGATTGTCTTTTAGGAAATTAACACCATTCCAAATCTTGATAATATTGTTTGTATCAAGCTGAACTGAACACACCCACATAAGTATTATCATTAGCCTTTTTAGATAGTGGACTGACAGAGGGTTATTAAAGAGTGATGTGGTTACTAGTGGACGGAGGTGGTGAAGTGGTAGAGAAAACGTGAATGTTGTTTTGTAGTGAAGACGTGTTTCATTTCTCTGATTAGGTGGAGAGGGGTGTAAAGTGACGAATATTTCACATTTAATTTAACCACCAAAAACTGTTAAAGTTACTGACAGAAGAATATATCTGCCTTAATCCGTTCACTATGATGATGTATTTGTCATTATATTCATGCTCGTACCTAGCATAAGGACGTTTTGAATGGGAAGCATTAGATATTGCCTTAGCCGATTTCAGTTTAAGTGAACCAAATTGCTGAACAAATTCGTCTTCTGGTAGCAAGAATGATTACAGAATGCGTCACCGAACTGCTGGGGTTAAAGCCAACTCTGATGCTGCTAAGATTTAATTTTCCGAATCGTTCGAGTATTATCATTACTATTATTATGAACTTCACAATCTGTGGAGCTCTTATTGATACTGTAGGTATTATATCCTCTTGTTGTGGGAGGAGGGGGGGGGGGGTTAAAATCTAGAAGACTGACATTCGAAGACCGTTCGAGATAGAGACTTGATATTTTCAGGGGTGATGTATCTTAGTTGTAGGCTTCTTTTGGCACATTTTTTTTTTTTTCCTAGCACTAGCGCCGCACTTACGCCCTCTGTTATTTTTTTCAATTATTGTTCTTCTGCACAACAAAAACTACTGAATCGATTGCCTTGCAATTGTTCCAGTATGTAGCCGCCAACATACACTAGTGCACCTGGGTATTGATAATGAGATCCAGTAAACACTTTTTGAAATATCGAGGAAAATCAAAATGGCCACAGCGTGCGCGAAAGTGCTAAATCGGTAAGTATTTGGCTGATTTTGGCCAAACTCGGTGGAAATGTAGTCACTTGTAGTGGGTCATGAGTGAACACGATTTCCATCGTATGAATGACCTTCACCTTGATCTCTAGGTCACTGATCAATCATCATCATTATCATCCGGACCTCCTTTCCCACCCTAGGGCAGGGTGAGGAGTAGCAATGTCCAGACAGCCCAAATTTGCCCAATCCAGTGGGCCACGCTTCCATTCATTCATCATTCAAGCCCCCGGAATCCTGGTTCTATGTAATGAATGTCACATCAAAATCAGTAAAAAATTTTGAGTCACACCAAAAGTCCTTTAATTTTAGGTCTACAATGATGAAAGTATTTTCATCTGCAGTGTGGAGTTTTTTTCGTATTGCTTCAGCAGTTTAAAAATTCTACATATTATCATTT
The DNA here is from genome assembly GCF_032717465.1 of Coenobita brevimanus. Lineage (NCBI taxonomy): Eukaryota > Metazoa > Arthropoda > Malacostraca > Decapoda > Coenobitidae > Coenobita > Coenobita brevimanus. Next base: position 14,579,861 of record NC_136959.1, read on the forward strand.
GTAGTAGTAGTAGTAGTAGTAGTAGTAGTAGAAGTAGTAGTAGTAGTAGTAGTAGTAGTAGTAGTAGTAGTAGAAGTAGTAGTAGTAGTAGTAGTAGTAGTAGTATCAGTATTATTATTGTTGTCGTTGTTGTTGCTGTTGTTTTTGTTGTTGTTATAATAATAATAACAATTATTATTATTATTATTATTATTATTAGTAGTAGTAGTAGTAGTAGTAGTAGTTCTATTATTATTATTATGTTGAAACATTAGTTAGGCATGCCTTCTGAGAAACATGGAGTGTGTTGACATCTACATGTTTTATTACATCGATATTATATTCGTATATCATCTGGACCTCAGTCACATGGACAAACACTGAGACTGACTCGACCATCAGACAAGGCAATTGATGGGCAGGGAATAGGCTTCTAACGCATTCATCACTGATCGATGGACACACACACACACACACACACACACACACACACACACACACATGTATATGTTCTTTTAATGACATAGACATACAGACAGCATTTATTTAATGCAAAGTAAAAATAGTGAAAATTCTGTAAACCTCCTTTTGTAAGAGTCAACGAAGAAAATATTGCAATCAACACAACAGCATCGAAAACGAAACTTCATACCTTCCTTTGGGTTCAGGTGTGCCAGGTAAAATTCAAGTCATTAGATGCTGGTCCACCCTTCCAAAGACGCGGGATCGAACCCAGGACGGAGTGAAGAAAGTTTCAGGAATTTAATATTATAACCTCCTTGAACTACGTTACGTATTCTGTTGGTTTATTAATTCTACTTTCAGTTGATTTAATTTAGTTTGGGGAAGGCCTTTTACAGTGGAGGAGGTACACACGGCCATGTCTTAACCCCACTTTGAAGTCTTCCCCAGGGCCAATAACACTGCATGAAGAAGCAATAATGAACCCGTGATACGCTGTTGGGCTGAAGTGGTTAGAGCAGTATTTATTGATCTCCCATAATGTCCATCGCCGTGCCATAAAAACACCCCGGCTAACACCATCACCAAAGTCCTGAATGAGACAGCCCAAACAGGTGTTTAGTGTGGACGATGGGTATTAGCACCCAAGTGGTGGCTTGTAAAGGTATGTAATGCCATCTTGTGGGCGTACGAAGTTCATAAGTCATCCCAAATGGACTGTGTAGTTTATAACCAGAGGTGGAGATATACAGATATTATCATTCATTCATCATTCATCATCCAATCCTACGTTGCCCCATTAGGAGCGTAGGAGCCTGGGGCTAGGCAAGTTGGTCCTGACATTTAAGATGAGAATGACCAGCCTCACTCATCCCTGAGTGGCATTACGTGAGCAATAAACCCCAAGCACCCCTTGGATATAAACCTTCACCGGCTCAATCAGATTGGAGCTCCGTAATTACCCACTAAACCACCAGGTGCCAAAATTTGGTTATATGGTTACCACCCAGCGTAGTATATGGTTTCCTGGTGTACAGGAAACCATTTGGCTTGTCACTCAGTGTAGAGTCACCCACAGGCAGTAGGAAGAGGAAAGAATGAAGGTAAGAAAGACAGATGAGGGAGTGTAAAGTCACCCGTAGGCAGAAGGATGAGGAAAGAATGAAGAAAAGAAAGATAAGAAGATGGAAGGAAAGAAGGATGGAGGAGGGGAAAGGGCAGATACCCAAGAGCAGCACTACATCCAGTGAGTGGATGGTGAGCGCCCCCACCTACCACAGACGCCCCCACCTACCACAGTCAGCTATTACCAAGCTACTTAAACGTACTCTAAGTCGACATTACGAAGCTGAATTAGTAATGCCAAAGTCATTTCCAGACCACATTATTCTCTTACTCACAGCGTCAGGATAAAAAATGAGGCAGATGTTAATATGAGGACTCCTGCCAAAAGGAAGAGTGTGAAAAAGAAAGAAGTGGAAAAAGTGGGAACGTGTGTGTGTGTGTGTGTGTGAGAGAGAGAGAGAGAGAGAGAGAGAGACAACCAGAGCACACGACTTGAATCTACTTGTTTACTCAATTGACATAACCCTTTATCCTTTCTTTATCTTACGTGTTTGCTGAGACTCCTTGGTGATGTTTAAATCTGTGTCTACTTTCACTGACGCAGTTGCCCCATTACCTTCCCTTACACTTCTGTCACAAGCCTGGACTGTAAACAGAAATCTCCTTTATTCATACATTTTTTTCTCCTTTTCACTTCTGTATCTTTTCACCTTACCTGCATTCAGACATTTACCTTCGCGCAGGTGGTCGGGTGCGTAGCTTGTCTGTCTGCTGCTCTTGCCTGGGGTTGTTTGTACTGTATTAAGGTATGTTATTACTTTTGCCAGAATTCCACGGTGAAAAGAATCTCTCCTACATATACTTCCATTCCAAAATCAGCACGACTTATGGACAAATTTCCCCCGTAACACCTGTTGGGAACACTAATTAACTGCCTATGAAAACTCTGGTAATTTATGCATCTACATTTGGTTACTTTCAGCTGCATCATAAATCAATCAGTCTGGTGTTGTTGGGGTGTGGTTGGGATAAAACGATGTACGTGGGTTGTCCCGAGTAATCGATAGGCAAGAATAGTCTTCCAATTTTCACTCAGCAACAGACAAACGGACATATTAAAAAGTAAAAACACACAACTTACGTAAAAAAAAAAAACATTACAAGATTAAAATATGTGTTGCATCTGTGAATAGTTCAAGGCTTTAGTTTATTATTAATATTACTGTTATTATTATTATTATTATTATTATTATTATTATAATTATCATCTTTATTATTATTATTTTCATTATTATTACTAATACTACTGCTCAACAAAATGTTTATACCTGTTGGAAAGCGATTACAAATACATAATAAGCAAGAAGCACTTACAGTAGACATGCCTCACCCACGCAAAACAGTTGACGTAAGGGCCGCACATCCCCTAAAGTGAGGCTGGTGGACTGCAGGAGAAAGACAGCCTCAGCCTTTAGTTCATTGCAGTTGTCAGCTAGCAACTATAGATTACCGACATCTTCATATGATTCCACGTTTATTTTGCAGCCCTGCTATCCATCTTTCCTTGCCCGCCGCTCTCTCTCTCTGTGACACTGAACCTGTATTAAGTTATTGATATATGATATTTTCTTTACTTTCTTTGTAAAATGCAACCAGAAATACTTCACCAATTTCTTACAAACGCTTCCCGGTTCCGTAATATGGTGAGCTAAATTAGGCTTTTTTTTCATTCATTTAGCTTTTTTCTTTTTTTTTGTAGGTCTGCGAGTATTACGGAAGTAACAAGAGATCAAGCTGGTTGGACTGGATAAGTTCTATGTGGCATTTTTTTTTTTTTTATGAAAGGAAGAAGGAAACCAAGGCCAGGAGCCCGCATAATGTTCCCTCCAAGAAAAAAAACAAAAAACAAGGTAACAGAGAGCCAAATTAAAGATCCATTTATTTCGAGACCAGGATTTGGCATCCCTTTTCAACCTGACAGTCGTTGGACTGGCTCTGTTGGATAGATGAATGTGAAACTACGTGTGGAATGAACTGTACCTATCCGGTGAGGCCAGGATTCCGAGGGGCTTGAATGGTGAATGAATGGGAGTGTGGGCCATTCAGGTGAGCAGACTTTGGTTGGTATCTCATTCTAACTCATTCTATCTCATCCCATCTTAGAGTGGGAAAGGAGGTCTGGATGATGATGATTATGGTGGTGATAGTGATGGTATATTATCGCATCACACTGTAAACGTCACACATACTCCAGGCCAGCAAATCCCTGGATCACATGCCACACCGGTGAGTGTACCTGGCAAACAGCGCCCACACTGAAATGAACAACAAGCTGCACCTTGATTGCACAACCTTTTATATGCACCAAGAACGACTACTTGAAAGTAAGAAATGTGTACATGAACAACATTAAATTTCATATCGTGGCGAGCTGCTTTATTGACATGTGTATTTATGAGTGGGCAAGCTAAAATTATAAAAGATGTTTAGCATCTGTAGACTAGAGTAGCTGAAGTATTCGGTGGGTGTGTAGTAGCTAAGTGCTCCTCATAATCGCAGCCACCACGAATAAAAGAAGCAACGGTTATCTTGTAATGGTACAGATCAAGAGATAAGAAACAGTTGATAAGGATCCACATATACCTGTTGTACACCCACGACTCACAAATACCTGATAAAGAGACCACCAGGCCTTCTTGGGGGAGCCAGAGGTGCAATGGTTGGCACATAATACTCGCCAGTAGAAGAATCAGTGTTCTCTTTCTGGACCAATAAGACTGTAGGACAAAGTTTGTTTACACCCTTACCCCTGTTCACACAGCAGTACGGCTGGAGAGTTAGATATAAATACGACTGCTGCGATATCCTGTTTTAGGGTAAGACTGGAACTTAGCAAAATGAACTGTTTGCCTCATTGATCCTTGTGTACCTAATAGATCTAACATTTGCCCTCGTTTTTCTACATCCGGAATAAACAGAGCTGTATTGCTGTATTATGTGTTTCGGGATACCATCAGTGGAAATAAAATGCTGTCATCAGAAGGAGGCAGATGGGAGAGTATGTAAGACACACGATGTCTTTCTTCGACTGGACTGGTCGCAGGACTTAAAATGTGAGTAGGTAGTGGACTGCTCATGAGATGGTATAATCCCCGTACAACACTTCAGTATGTTGCTGTTCAAGGAATAATAAATGAATGGCTTATGCACTGGCAGGGAGTAACAACGAACTGTAATATAAAGCAAGAGTAACGACAGTATCTCTCCAACCATCAAGCTTAGATCGGTGTTATAGTTAGCCATATTCATTGTAAGATGTTAAATGTTATGAACAATTACCACAGTGCGTCTCATAGCTCTTCCTTTTTGTAGTGCTAGTGCTATAACTACTTATAACAATTCAACGCAGAAGTGCAAACCGACAACTATTCGGAAAATGTCTTGTAGTGAGATGAACCAGCCAAGAACCACCACCATAATTTCAAGCACCTATCTCAAAATGAAAAATAAAGAAAAACAATGACAGGCACGAGAGGAGTAGTAGCCAGTAACCACACGCCATCCCTTAATACTGTTCCTCACCCAAAACAGAAACGCAAGTAAGAAACCATGATGAAGAACCGAGAGTAGAAACGCTTTATATATGAGGCCAAACAGATCAAATGTCACAATGTGTTATCAGAAGGACACTGGCGCTCGGAACTCCATAGGTAGAGAAGATGGAGTGGGTGGGTGACTGGCGGGTTATGGTGCTGTAAGATGCCACGCCAAACACAACAATTATGGGCCTATAAAGCGAGTTGCACAGAGAAATAATAAAGACGATAGTACCCCCCCACACACACATTTATTTAAATAATTAAAAAGATTTACAAGGATTCTGTCTGTCTGTCTGTCTGTCTGTCTGTCTGTCTCTCTCTCTCTCTCTCTCTCTCTCTCTCTCTCCACGAATGTTGCAATCTGCACTCCCACTCCAGCTTTAACTCTCTCTCTCTCTCTCTTTCTCTCTCTCTCTCTCTCTCTCTCTCTCTCTCTCTCTCTCTCTCTCTCTCTCTCTCTCTATCTATCTATCTATCTATCTATCTATCTCTATCTCTCTCTCTCTCTCTCTCTCCCTCCCTGACCTCACATGAATTTCCCTGTGAATGCTTGTCCCTCGCGTTCCCATTCGGTCACGTCTCCCTCCTCCCTCACCCTTCCATTTCTTATCTCCTTTACCTTTATCCTGCAGCTCCTCCTTCTCTCTTTCTCCCCAGCCACGAGCCCCTCTCAGCTGCATTATCTTGTATTACTCGTACATATCCAGTAGCTTTCTTTTTATTCCATTTTGTACGTCTCCTGCTTCGTAATACTCTTCGTTTCACCATTTCCCTATTCCTTGACCCTAATGCCTGGAACTTAGCCACATTTATTAAGTCCTATACACAGCTTATCCTCTTGGGGGCTGTCTCCTTCTCTACTGCATCTGCTTCGACTCTGGCGAGGTGTGGTCTGCTACAGGAAGGCGACTACTTGTTTGCGATCGATGGGTTTGCTCAGCCAGATAGGCCGGGTAGGGCAACAACAAAATGTAAGGTTTGCAGCCCATAGAAACCTCAAAAACACATGCATACACCTCGATATGTCACGCTGAAAAGTACTGGCTATCATGTTTTAGCTGTTTCCTTGTTTTTACTTTCACACACACACACACACACACACACACACACACACACACACACACATGTAAATCCACAGAAGCGCAGACTTAAGCCATTACGAAGATTTACGATAATTCTCTCTCTCTCTCTCTCTCTCTCTCTCTCTCTCTCTCTCTCTCTCTCTCTCTCTCTCTCTCTCTCTCTCTCTCTCTCTCTCTCTCATAATCATCATCATCACCATCCCGTCCCTCTTTCCTACTTAATGGGGTGAGAGGGACCCAGAAACAAGAAAGGGAAAGTATAAAGTTACAACAACCTAAAGACGAGTATTTTAGTAACTGAAAAAGGGCCACACATTTAACTATTCATCTCTAAAATCCCCCAGATCCCTGGCTTCACCTCACAGGACAAATAATCCACATACTTCGAGGTGCCTGTTATATTGAGCTAATTCGTTGACGGTCTTGTTAATATGCGGGAGCAGTTCTTGTTATGTGCGTCTATGTATATACTCCTTTGATCCATTTCTGCTTTCTGTCAGTGTCTTGCCTTCCTAAACTTCCATATCTTACTTGCTCACAGATGTACCCTATATACAGCGTTCTTGGTCTGTCACCTCCCCTTTTCCTCAAACAAATTGACACACTCTTTTTACTACATTCTCTCTTTGTATCCATACTTTTCAAATGAACACTCTTCTAACCTTTCATCAGTCATTCTTCATATTTCACATCTATTACAAATGTTCACAACCCACACACATTCCTCAAAAATCCAATTTCTACCGCTGTCACTCTTTTGGTATTCATGGCATTGCAGAATATCATACTCTTACGTTACTGTGGGCAATGCAGTATTCCTGCAGCCTCTGTACTCCGTCATCTGTTCCGTGTCATAGATTTCATAGTGCCAGCAACTTTAGGTCCTCTGAAATCCATTTTCTAATTCTTCCACACGTTTATCGTTCTTTTACATCACTGCAGTTACTGTAAGCACTTTGATATCCACTGCTTGGAGTCTTTCATCATTTACTGTAAATTACCATGATCCGTAACAACCATCGCGATATTCTTACCTATGTTTAAATGTCCCATGGCACACAAGCATTCAGAAAACTGTAAATCAGTCCACACCGCTTACGGTCACTTATGGCACGCAACACAGGATCATCTGCAGACGTTAGCGTGAAAATGTCAGTTCTTCACCATTTACCATCAGCTTCACTCCCATCCCTGGTAGCCTAATCATGTTTTAACCATTTTCCTAACCCCTGTCTATCTATCTATCTATCTATTAATACAATGCCGTCACATAATTCCTATTATTTCCAGTATCAGTGCTAACCTGTCACTGAATCATCCGTCTACAGGTATACACGTTACACTACGGTCTTAGAAACTTTTTTGCATAATTTTTCAGCCATCATATTAATACCCCGTTGTTTATTGCCGCGTCCCACCGTTTAATTTCCGTCTGTTTAACTCCAATGTCCTCTCCATCTGTCTCCACCAACTCCCTGTCTTAATCTCTTTGGCCACTACCTCTCTCCATTCCAACATTCCTCCCTCCCTCCGTCCTTACCTTCTCGCTCTCTCTGTCTTTCTCCTTACCCGGGTCCTCCCTCTCCGTCCCTCCCTTTTCCCTTCCCTCTCCATCCCTCCCTTTCCTCCTCTCTCAATTCCTACGTGTCTCCTTCCCCTTCCCCTATCCTTCTCTTTCTCCTCTCCTCATCCATCCTTCAGTCTGTTTTTTCCTTTTCCTCTCTCTTCTGTCCTCCCCTCCCATCCCTTCCGTTCCTAATCCCTATTCTTCCCTCCCTCTCTCCTATCTCTCTTTCCCCCTTCTCTTTACACTTATCTCTCTCACCTGAATGACTCGCAAATGCAGAGCCCTCAGGTCAACACTCTCTCTCTCTCTCTCTCTCTCTCTCTCTCTCTCTGTCGACTGATCCCCTCCTGACCTCACATGAATATCTCAGTTAGTGCTTCTCAATCACGCCTCCCTCCATTCACCTCTCCTGCCTCTCTCTCACGCAACTCCCTCTTTCTTTCTCCTCAACCACGTGCCTCTTTCGTCTGTATGATTGTATGATACATGTCTTATACCTTCCTTTTGATTACGTTGTGTATTGCATCGTAGTACTTACCATATCGTTGTTTCACCACCCACGTCCACTCACTTGGCTTTCTTCGCCTTTCCATTGACCTCCTTTTCTTGAAATACTCTGTCTTCCCACGTTAAACACGGATCAGCTACTCTATTTTCTCGTCCCATTTTCACCCCTATCAAGCCCCGACTCTACACACTTACCACTCCTCTTCAACGCATCTCACTGTTTTATATATTCCCACCATCGCCCTGCCAGTCACCGCACTGTACATTTCTCAGTTCTCCCTCCATCCTCTCTTTCCTTCATCCACGCTGCAGCATGTGGTTAGCTCTCTCTTTCTACCTCAAAACGAAATTTCCGTGTATTTTATAACCCATTCTCATTCTCCATCTCTCCCCGTGGCCTTAACTCATCTCTAACTTCCTTTCTTCCTCTCCCTTGAACAGTCACACCCATCCTTCGTCTCACTATCACTTCCTTGCATTGCCAACTTCACTGCCGCTGCTTGGGTGTTTTGAGACCCAGGATTGATTTGACTCTCTCTCTCTCTCTCTCTCTCTCTCTCTCTCTCTCTCTCTCTCTTACACACACACACACACACACACACACACACACACACACACACACACAGATATTATAAGACTCTATTCTTCACATACGCCTCCATTTAATTCTCCATCTCCTTCTTTTTATTCCCTGATCAGTTATTGTTCAACTGTACGACACGAACGAGAACAGTATTGAATTTGTAGCAGCGATGTACAGGATAGCACCAAACTGTGTTATATCGGAAACCATTAGAACTACAGGTAATCTATGCAAATCGACAAAAGGCGTACAAAAAATAGTAGGTGATATTTAAGTGACTTCCCTCAAAACTCTCAACAATAAAACTGAAAAAAATGCCAGAGTGAACACCAAAACTACTATTCCAGACTAATAAAGCTATAGTTGGTATAATTATGCACATCGTTGGATAGCTGGCAAATAAAGTAAGGTTATACTTGAGAGACGTGTTTCAACATATTACTGATAACAGCCAAAAAGCGAGCATCAGCCAGCGTCATTGTAGAAATTATTTAGGCCAAAACCATGTTAAAGTGTGTGTGTGTGTATCTATCTATCTATACAGATAGATAAAGTAATAGATAAGTAAACTGTTAGATGCATAGATTTAGACATAATAAATATAGTCAGCTTGGAGCATTATCTATATTTTAAAAAGAGGCGCGATGTTTGTTTGTTTGCTTGTTCGTCCTTCAATCACACCCAAACCATGGGCCAGAGACCTCCAGACCCATATACATTCTGAATCAGGGTGGCCCAAGGATGGTTTTAGGAGGGACAAAATTCAAATATGGGTCATTCGAGGTCGCCGGTAGTGTTCGCCTTTTTGGCCCGGGCAACGCCGGGTACCCCTGCAGTCCAATTTTTGGCATGGAGACTCACATGACCTAGAGTTCGGACATAGGCTATGTGAGGTTTACCTCCAAGATCATTTGAGGTCACCGGTTATATACGGTACGCTCGAACGATTGGACCCAGCAGCCCAATTTGTGGCATGGAGACTCACATGGCCTCCAGTTCGGACATTGGCTATGTGAGGTTGACCTCTGAAGTCATTTGAGGTCACCGGTCGGAGGTCATTTGAAGTCACCGGTAATAGTAAACAAGCACACACAAATACTGCGCCTTAGTCTGCGAAAGCTGAGATGGAAACCTCTTATAATCCCTACCGTATTCAAAAACATAAGAGGTACATGGTATTCTGGAGTAGAAAGAAAGATTGAACTAGAACAAATAGGATTAGAGCGTTCGCATTTTTTGGCTCGGCAACTCATTGGGAACCCCTGCCAGTATAGATAGATAGATAGACAGATAGATAGGTAGACTGACTGACTGACTGATATAGATACAGATATAGATATATATATAAAGTGTACCATTGTAAATAAAAAAAAAAATAAGGTTGGTCGCTAGAACACGTTCCAGAGATGCATGTGTGGATACATATGACTTCGTAAAATTCTCTGTCCGCAAATTCATAAGCTCTCATCATATGAGCAGTCCGCATCACCAAAATACCCCTCTTAGCTGCACCCTCTTGCCTGGATATTCCATTATTACAATACCATGCAATACTAAGCTATCACGAACAAAAGCTGGTGCTCGTGTTGACAACTATTCCATGGTATCGCAGTGCCGTTCACTGCAACACCACCCACAAGGCCTCAATAAGAGTCCAAAGATGTCCCTTTACTTGCCTCAGCTCCCCTCGATGCGCCAGCTTACAGTACGGAATTAAAACCTCGCTCGCCCGAGAACAGGGCTGCTTGTTTTGTGAACAGTCGTGAAAACAGGCAATTTCTGCCACGACTACGGCAATATTTTTCAGGGGGAGTGTCGGGCGAGGAGAGTTGCTAAGGTGGTTGCCACTGTCCTGACCCTGTCTCACACACCCTCGCAGAACACCTGTACCTCTCCATACCGGTACACCCCCCCCCCTTTCTCTCTCATACACAGACTTATTGCAGAACGTCAGTAGTCATACATATCTTGAGCCGGTTTTCCTTTACATCCCAGCACAAGGTGATTCTCCTCTCATTCACCCACACTTCCGTTCTCTCCCACACAGTCATGTCACAAATTCATTCACGCAACTCACATCTACACACGGTTCCTACTAAATATATATCCTACACACACTCACACATCAGCCTCAGACCCACTCTCACATAATTCTCCTATACTGTTATTTCCCTCTTTCCCTCTCTCCCTCCCTCACTCTCTCGGGAAGTATTGCATTAGTTCTCTCTCTCTCTTTCTCTCTCTCTCTCTCTCTCTCTCTCTCTCTCTCTCTCTCTCTCTCTCTCTCTCTCTCTCTCTCCCTCTCTCTCTCTTCAAACCACCGTCCCTCATAACTTTCCGTTCCCTTGATTAAGTAAAACAGTTATATTCCATAAATTTACTGTTAATTTACCTTCTTAGCTTTAGCGTTCTACTCAGGAAACCAATTTTTCTGTGACTTTCATTGCTCTCATGGTCAACATGTCTTTATCCCATGCATATCATAACCAACAAGGAGCGATGGCAAGGCTCAGCAAAACCCGCCCCCGTCAGTCATATTAGTGCTGACTTATACATCAGTTAAAAATGTCACATATCAAATTTGGAGTAAATCGGGTAAAAAATTGACGATTACATGCCCATTTGAAATTTTAGGCATGACCCACCTGACGTTGACCCCCCTACTGCTAACTGGGGGATGATGTATAGAGGCATGTTATAGGATGCAGATTTGAAAGATGCACATTTTAGGTTTTGGTTTCATGTCGATATGATGAATTTGAATGGAGTTATGGCGCAATAACGATTTTTAGCCTTCAATGTTTTCTTACATTATTTGGGCCTACAGCCTGGGCCTTGGCCCAATTTGGCCCAAAATTTAATCTGGTGATCAGAAGGTCATAGCCCATCATCCCTGCAATTTCAGTCAAAATAGCACCAGTAGGTTTAGCGTAAAGTTGTTAACACAGACAGACAGACACACAGACAGACAAACAAGCAAACAAGCAGACAAACCGAATAAAAATAATAGTCGTTCCTGAGCCCCTCAGGGGCGGGGGACGGGTAATTAGAAAAATATCCATGGAAATGGTACATAAGATATCAGTAATAACGGGTTGGGTAATGATGAGGTCCATGATTCTCAGATGAGTAAAGTCAGAGGCTAATAATTAATCTGCAATCGACCGTGAGCGAGGATTAGGAGGCACGGAAGCAGAAGCGAGAAATTAGGCACAGTTAAAAGCAAAGAGAGAGAGAGAGAGAGAGCACAGTAAATAGTAAGCTGGAGAACAGTGAAAAAGTGGATGGGAGAAAATCATGTGGCACTGACAGAAGAACAAGGCGGTGTAAGGTATGTGGTGGTATTACTGTGTGGTATTTGTGGTGTTTAAGAGGTGTTCAGGTGATTACTGTATAGGCTTAGTGTGGGTGCCAGGAAATGGAAAGTAATACTTGTTGGCATATTAAGAAAACTTGATTTCCCTCTTCTTTTGTTAAGTGTTAGAAATAAGTGATCAAAATACATTCTAAAGCTGGAGTTATCAGACCACCGACTCGCATCGCCATAAATCTGACACTGAATACAGAATGGCAATATATTAAGATTAATATAATATACAATGGCACTACAGTAGATATTATCAAATACGTGAAACTGTAATGACTTTATGAAGCAGTTAAGCATTAACTCCATGGTCATTGTACTGTACAATGATACTACACGGTTGTGAAACTGTGGTTATTCTATGAAGAAAATAAACATTAACGGCTATTGTAAGACTAATGAAATTATAATTATTTCCTCTGGCAAGCAAACATGAACACCATGTTTTAATTATCACAATCAGTATTAAACTTCATTGTGAATGCTGTGCCTTTGTTTGTGCATGCAAGTTTCTCAATTCAAGGAGAAGTACTAGATAGATATACTCGAGGGTCATGCTCCACATTAAGCCGTGCTTGGTGTTTAGTTTTCATGTTTAATAGCGTTGAAAAGCCTTGCCCATTTAGGTAAGTACTAGGGAACATCAGCAAAGACATCAAAGCAACATCACATGCAACAGGGTAAAGCTCACTCCTTTTATACCCGATCAAGGACAGGACAAGTGTTCCAAATGCATCTTTTGCAGCACAGTCGTTCACTAACTCTAGGAGTCCTTTATGTATGTTATCTGGGAGAAGGGGCACAGAACAATGATTGGGTTTCTAATCAATTACCATTTCATCTCGCTCAGTCCAGAGAAATAAGACTGTAATTCAGTCCAAAGGAAGAAAGACGTGTTAGCACAAGTTGCGCAAATTTTAGTTTTCCAGTGCCTTTGCTTTTATGAAGAGTCTCACTAACGTGTTCAAACATACTAAGATTTTCGTCTCTGACCTTCCCTTCCCATAGCTCCAGCTTCATGTTGAATGATCTTAGTTTATTCATGAAAACAATCAGTGTAGTAAAACGGCCTTGCAAGGATACATATAATTTGCTCAGATATAAGAATATGTCCTTCAAGTAAGCAAGGTTTTGGAGCATGTGGTTGTTTGACAATTTCTTGGTGAACTCAGGCGACTGTCTTGTTATCACGATTGGAGAATTCAGAAAGCTCCTCCTTCAGTGACCCAACTCGTGATACCACATTCCTCCGTGACAACCACCGAACCTCATTGTGAAAGAGTAACACTTCATCTGCTCCAAACTCTCGGCACAGAAGGTGGAAGAATCCTGTACTTAAGGCACTTGACTTGATGGCATTTACTGTGTGCACAGCATCATCAAGTAATAATCTAAATTTTGGTGGGAGAGTTTCAGATGCCAGAGAATATCTATGAAGTTTACAGTGAAGATTCCTTGTTTCAGGATTCACCTCATTCACTCTTCCTCGAAGCCCTGATTGACGGCAGAGCATTGCTGGTGTTCCGTCAGTTGTGTATGCACATTCGAGTATTTTATTCCGAGAGAGTCCTTCAGCCAATACATAATTTGAGATTTCATGCAATATTCCCTCCCTCTCCCCCCCCCCTCTCTCTCTCTCAGTAGATTTTAATATCTTCTCGTCAGCCATCTAAGTACCCGCGGGAAACCCTCTTGCAAACCCATGGATATTCGCGAACCCCAGGTTGAGAATCCCTGTTAAAGGTTTATTGTTTATATATCAGCCAACAGAACAAATAAAATGTCAACCAACAGTACAAACACAATATGAGCCAACAGTACAAACATTATACCAGTAAAGTGCGCTTTGTGAGCGCATGACGATCGAGCAAGCGTTTGTACACACGTCTATGAGCATAATTTCATCTTGGTGTAAATTTTCAACATTTCTGGGGAGGTTGTTGAACAATAACAGAAGAATAATTGAGCTAAAATATTTGAGGCCGCTCGTGCGAGTTTGTACCAAGCGACAATTTTTTTAGAAAGCCAGAAATCGCGTTTAAAGTTTGCGAATATTGAAACGATCATAACTCCGTTGTTTTTAAAGCTAGAGACTTCATTCAAAGACCATAATGAAGGGTAAAGTATGCCAAATATGCCCATGTTGTTAGTCATTGAAAAAAATATACGCAAATATACGAAATTATATTTTTTTATCGAAATGCCGAAAATCGGCGATTTTTAGTATACAACTTCAACGAAGTATAACTCCGTTATTAATAATGCTAGAGACTCCATTAAAAAAAACCACAGTAAAGAAGAAAGGATGCAGATTATGAATATATAAACAGATTTTGGATAAACCAATTAGAGCAAGAGAAAACACCTGTTTTCCAAGTGCGACAGAATTTTCACTCAAAGTTCATGATCACAAAACCATTCAGTACATAGTTGTTAATGGACATAAAGACATCAAATATGCACTAGGGGGTGGTGATAATGCACTAGGACACCACGTGCATTATCACAACCCCCAGTGCCCTCAGGTAGTGCCACACATCCACTATTATCACCAGCGTCATCACTATCATCACAACAACCCCATCACTTTCACCACGACGGATTATGGCACCAGGAGCCATATCACCATCGCCAGCATCCTCACATAACGGCACACTAGCTGCACCATTATCACCATCATCACTATGACTATCACTGCTCTCCAAAGCAGCCACACTGACAACATGTGCTTTATCCCTAAGACCATGGCCAGCTTTGTGGGTGCAAAAAACAACCACTTTAAAAGACCTGGAGCCTTCAGCAGGGCCGCTCTCTTGCACCCCTGAAGGCCCAGCGGTAGGGTCATCAGCATACTATCAGAAGACATTAAGAGCACAATGAACACACACACACACACACACACACATACATTTGTACGCGGAGAATGACACACGAGACAAAACTGGGCCTTCGCAGTACCAACAACAGCATGCGCTGGAAACGCTGAAAATAGCACGTAGCAATATCATTAGCATAAGAGTTTCTGGGTTAATGAGAAATAATATTGACCTTATTTAACATGTCAGAGCATTTGCAAAATTTACTTAATAATCTGGTACATAAATTAAAATTATATTCTTAACAATTGTTAGATGCTTACAATAGCTCACAGTGGATTGGCAGTGACTCACCCTGTCGGTGTCGCTTGGCACAAACTCGCCCGCGCTGGCGGTCTGTCACCCACCCTCACCTCACAAATCGATTTCAGTGTTATATTTTGGAGGACTTTCAACCTTATGTCTAGTTCAAAATTGTAGCAAGCGACATGCCTGGGATATAAAAGAAGGGTCTAAATAGTGATATAACATGAAAATGCATGATCAGCTTGTGTGGCGCTTGGTACAAACTCGCATGCACGGCCTCATTTACTTTCTCAGTTTTCTCTCTCTCACGTTTTCTCTCTGGATGTACATAGAGCGAGGCGCTGTAGCATTTAACACACATGCAATGTTCAGTTCTCTGCTCTCGACTTGCCGTGTCAACGAACTGCGTCGGTAAACGCTTGGCTATTGATCGAATGATAAAACCCAGAAGTGGGACGATTACTCTTGCTGATATGGTGTGATATGGAGCCTCTGTGGTACAGTGGTAGAGTGTGCGTTTCGCACGCTGGTGAGCGCGGGTTCGCCTCCCGCCAGAGTTGAAAAAACTTTTGGAAGCATTCACCAAGCCACTTGCTACATTGGCGGACACAAGGGGTGCTGTGGTTGAACCAGTGTCGCATACTAGTAGGAGCCTCTGTGGTACAGTGGTAGAGTGTGCGTTTCGCATGCTGGTGAGCGCGGGTTCGCCTCCCGCCAGAGTTGTAAAAAGTTTTGGAAGCGTTCACCAAGCCACTTGCTACTTTGGCGGACACAAGGGGTGATGTGGTTGAACCAGTGTCGCATACTAGTATGCTTGCACCCAGTCGGCCTAAGGCGGTTCACAGACTACACACATATCCAAAGCCACTACAACACTACACACACAAGCACTTCTCACCGTACATACAGTCTCGTAGTAGCCGTGGTTCAGTGGGTTATAGTGGTCCGCTCTGACCGAAGGGTCGGAGGATCGAATCCACCCAAGGGTCATTGGTTGACATCAGGAAGGGCATCCGGTCATAAAATGCTACACGTTCCAGTCCAGAAGTCCTCTACCCAGGGGCAACGCCTGAGCCCTTCGGGGATACCTGGCGTAAAAAAAAAAAAAAAAAAAAAAAAAAAAAAAAGTTCATGTAAAATTATGCGCGTAATATCCGACATCTAATTGTTAAAATTCATGCAATATAACATACTATTACAACAGAAAATCTAAAAACTCGATTTCATAGTGGAGCATGTCAATTGCAGCCCTCGGTACATTCCCTTGGAAAGCTAAGATTCCTAGGGGTTTCTTTAGTCTCATAAGTAAATATATCAATCAATCAATCAATCATTTCCTGTGGCACCCTCGGGGATGCATAGGGCCTCGATGAACTCACACCACCACATCCTATCTTGTGCTAACTCCTCAAGATCTCCCCAACACTCATCTCCAGCTTCCCGTCTCATTGTCCTCACCCACGTCTCTTTTGGCCTTCCTCTACCTCTCCTACCAAGTGCCACCCACCCTGGTGTACCTCGTACTATTCCCTGTCTCCTATACACATGTCCTAGCCACTTCCATCGTGAGAATCTAACATATTCATCGATCGGCTGCACTCCCGTTATTTCTCTAATTCTACTATTTGGTATCCTTTCCCACCACTTAACTCCTAATATTCTTCTAAGTGCTTTATTTTCAAACACCAAGAATTTATTTTCCATAGTCACTGTGCTGTACCAAGACTCGTGTCCATAAATTAAGATACTCCTAACCATTACCTTATAAAGTTTGATTTTTGTATGCACAAAGAAATTGTTATTATTCCAAATATTTTTAAGCATTCCCATTGCCTGATTAGCCTTCATTAACCTTTCCTCGAATTCAAAGTTCAAAGAACCATCCTTGGCTAAATAAGTACCTAAATATTTAAACCTATCAACTTGCTTTACAACCATACCTCCAATTACACATTCCTGCTCATTTTCCATATTCATATTGATTATTTCAGTTTTTCCACAATTAATAACCAAACCCACCTTGCGACCTTCACTCACCAGACAGTCCAACACTCTCTGCATCTCTTCTGGCCCATCACAAATCAAAACTATATCATCTGCATAATCTAAATCCAAAAGTTTCCTGTTCTCTCCCCAAAGTATACCTGCACCGGTTTCTGTTCCAACGCGTTTCATAATGTAATCAATGACCAATATAAATAGTAAAGGCGATAGAACACCACCTTGAATTACTCCGGACTTGACTTCAAACGAATCACTCAGACAACCATCAACCATCACTTTACAAAATGTGTCCTCATGCATGTTCATAATGACCCTCACAAACTCCTCTGGTATTCCATAATGTCTCATGATCTTCCCCATAGTCTCTCTCGAAACACTATCAAAAGCCTTTTCAAAATCAACAAAACAAAGACTTAACGGTACTCTCATTTCATTAACTTGCTGCATCAAATGCCTAACTATAAAGATCTGATCATTGCAACCACGTCCCTTTCTAAAACCAGCCTGTTCATCCCTCAGAATACCCTCAACCACTGGCTCCAACCTATTTAACAACACTCTACTGAAAACTTTCAAAGCTATCGGTGACAAAGAGATTCCCCTCCAATTACCACATTCACTCAGGTCTCCCTTCTTCGGAACTTTAACAATTACACCATTCTTCCAAACTGATGGTAGTAACCCCGTCACCCATATCTTATTGAATAGCTTGGTCAAGATCATTATTAATCTATCCCCCTCCACTTTAAACATTTCCGGAAATAAACCATCCTCCCCTGGTGCCTTATTATTCTTTAACTGTTTTACTGCTTTCTCCACTTCTGCAAGCCTCAACTCTCCTGTTTCTATATTATATATATAGCTAAAAAAAAAATATATATATATATATATAGCTAAAAACAAATTTTATTGAATGTATCCACTACATGCTGAAAGAATCTCTTCTCTATCTCACATAGTAGAAGAGTTATTAGCCTCTGAAAACCATCGTGGTTGGGCCATGTATTGTCGGGCCGGGCCGGGTAGTGTTGAGCCTCTCATGTGACAGCTGAACATAGAATAAACATTGCTGCTCCCGCTGGCTCGTAATCAACCAATTGTACAAATATAATATCAGCCAACAGTACAAACACAATATCAGCCAACAGTACAAACATAATTAAGTCACCTGTGAATTAGAAAATTATGGATCATTAGCTTTTGTTGGGTATCATTAGAATATAATACTGAGCAGGTTATCTGGGGTTTTAAAAAAGCCAATATTTACAACCAGCGAAAGGTCAAGGTCACAATAAAAGATCAAAGTTAATGGTCACAGGGCTGTCAGTTTAAACATTTGTAATATCATTAGGAACAAACTTGATGGAAGGGATAAGGATCAGACAAGGAGAAAGTAATTCGCTTTTTAGAGTACCCAGTTGTAGATCAAAGTCACAGGGCAAATTCAATTGTTCAGCCCTTAGATCAGCTTGTGGACGCAGGTGTGGCATTCTGATGCTCCTTGTTTCACCCGCGATCGCGAAAGGAGAGCGTATGCTGTGCTGTGATCAGCGTGTGTCTTTGTTTCTCTGCCTGCCTTTATAGCTCTCTGTTTATGTAAGTGAATAAAACAATACAGGAGGTCTTTCCTGATATTAACCATACTTGTCGGAAGGCTTTAGGGATAGCTAAGGAGTTGACCGATACTTTTGTTAGAGAAATGGGTCAAAGGTGAAGGTCACTAGGGAAAGTCAACGTCTGACCTAAAGAGGTCTACTGAAGCAGTTTTTATGTTATTTATACCCAACTTGGTGGAGTGGTTGATAGTAAGGCAAGACTGAAGGGATCCAGTTTTAAGTACAATCAAAGGTCAAGATGAGAGTGCAGGGTCAAAATTCTATCCTTGTGTCTGTGTGTGAACAAAATATCCAAAGTAGTTTTATCGAATTTCATTCAAACATCATGTAATGGTTGACTATCAGCCAAGGGACTGACCTGTTGTTTAATGAAAAGTATTTCAACGGTCGAGGTTATATGGCAAGTTCATCTTATGCAAGTTATGTCCGATTTAGGCAAAGCTTTGTAAAGTGGGCCAGCGTAAAATAAAGATAATGAGATCCGATTTTGAGAAGCAGTCAAAGGTCAGGATCACACGAACAGGTCCAGAAAAAAAAATGATCCGATTTGGGGCAGTCACTGGATGTGTTAAGGGTCAGGCACGAATGAATTAATTTGATTCTGAAAACAACAGGTTCAAGATCAGAGTTACTGGACAAAGTCAAATATTCGTCCCTCAGACTGTTTGAAGGGGGTGGGTGTTCCTTTCCCTGCGTGCTTCTTGTTTTGTTATATTGCAATTGGACGGCTTTCATTTCAGTAAATAGGACAGCAAATGAATGAAATTCCATAAGTCAATCACGCCGTCCCCATACAAGTTATCAACTGGAATGCATTAAGCAACAATGTAGACTCCGTACAATTCCCCACTCTCTCAAAAAAGAACCATTGTATGGCTGCAAATCAGTGGATATTGCCAGTCACTTGAAAGAATTAACAACTACACCAAAATAAACCATAACTCAAGAGATGCTGAACTGTGTTTGAAATGAAGGTGCCTGCTGGTTCTGTCTGTCATGTCTCAAATTAATGTCAACATGAAATAATAATTAAACTGAGAATAATTTCTAATTTGTGTTGGTAAACTGTAAGGGTATAGCAAGAAAGCATCATGATATACTAATCATTTGCTGACCCCGAGTTCCTGTACATATGATCAATAAATTATCTGCAACCAAGTGACCAACAGATTCAGTGTGCGTTGTTCGCTTTTCTTCCCTTGGCAAATATTTATGAATGGTCACTGTATTTCGTAACATAAAATATCTTCTTCGTGGTGTACTGATAAAGCAACAAGTACATATTCACAAAACACCAGCACACTCCAGCAAGCATTAGGATGTGGAGAGTTGGTAAAATATCCCACGCCTGTCTCATTCATTACTCTTGGGAACGAGCAGACTGGGAGGTGGCAATCTGAGGTGGAGTCGGTGTGTGGGGAGGAGGGTGGGAGTGAGGAGAGATAGTTGGGTGGCAGTGTGAGGAGGTGGATGAGTGGGAGTGTGGGGAGGTTGGTGTTTGAGAATGTGGTGGATAAGGCGGGGAGAGTGTGGAGAGTTGGGTGGATGGCAGTGTGGAGAGGTGTGTGTGTGGGGGGGGGGAGATGAATGGGTGGGAGTGTGGGGAGGTGGGTGGGTGATGTGTTGGGAGATGGGCAGGTGGCATTGTATGGAGGTGGGTGGATGGGAATGAAGAGAGGTGAATGAGTTGTGATAAGGTAGGGATGTGTGTGTGGGGGTTGGGGGGGTCGGCGGAAGGGGGGTGCATGGGTGTGGACAATTGGGTGGGGAGGTAGAGCGATGGTCATGTGGATGGGGTGTGAGGCCTGGCGTGGGTGTGACCAGGTTGTGGGTTGGATGTGTAAGGAGGTGGGGAGTTTGAGGTTATCGATTGTTCAGGCGACTCTGGCTTCAGCTGCATGTAGAGTGACTTGTAGCTTACTTTTCACGCATATTGTCCTTCCTCATTCCCCCTACTCCAAACACAAATTATATTTTTGCATTGGCATAACCTGGCTTTGCAATAATATTCGATTCTACCATAACCATAGTAAATCGATATTTAAACACCATACTTGATTTATTCTACGCACATTTGATACAACCAAATCTACTACCCATCAGCCCAAAGATAAGCACACGAACCAGACTTAACTTCCTGCAGCCTAAACCAAACTTGCCATCCAACCTAAGCCCACCCAGCTCATTCAACCCTAATGTAATCTTCCTGAATAATCGCTACCATTATTCACACACACACACACACACACACACACACACACACACACACACACACACACACACACACACACACACACACACACACACACACACACACACACACTACTTGAGACCACTGAATTATCGGAGCCATGAAAGGTAGGAAAGGTAGCAAGGACGGAACAACGGCACTATAAAATATACTAACCCACTTCTGTTTTCACAAGAGTAACATACAACTTCTTTCTCCTAATTCACGGTATACGCTTTTTAACTATAAGTGTATCTTATTTCTTTCCTCCATCCCGTCATTACGAGTCATCTTTCCATCCCTTCATTCCATCCCTCCTCAAACATTTTATTCTTATTCTGTGCCGTCAGTCTGGCAAAATATTCTCCATTCTCTCATGGTAATTTATCAATCGACTTTTTTCATTACCGCCCGCTTTTACCAAGGAGAAGGGATAATGTTTTTGCCCGCCTCTGTTTGTGTGTGTGTGTGTGTGTGTGTGTGTGTGTGTGTGTGTGTGTGTGTGTGTGTGTGTGTGTGTGTGTGTGTGTGTATGTGTGTGTGTGTGTGTGTGTGTGCGTGTGTGTGTGTGTGTTCCCATTATCGCCCGCCTTTGGCACCATTATATCTCATGAACGGCTTGTACTATCAACATGAAACCGTCGCGGTATCAAGATATGACTTAAATCTTCCGGCATTCCCGGGGGGGAGGGAGGCGGCCGCCGCGCCCCCGGTCCCCCCAGGGAGTGGCTCCGTCATCCAGCCCCCCGGCCTCCCCGGGGGTGGCGCAGCCCCTCGGCCCCCCAGAGGGGGGCGCCCCCGCACTTGTAACTTGGCCAACAACATATTCTGACCAGCTTTTCTTCCATTACATTTGAAAATACTGCAATCAGTTGCTTCACCCTCAATAGAGTAATAAGTCAGAGTCCGAACAAATTCCCACGTCACCCACAATGGAGCCCAACCTAACTAAACATTCACTGGAGCTCTTGTTAGTTTGTCCCATGAGTCCGTATTCTTATCAGTTAAAGAAGCTCCCTTATACCTTTTCCTAAGCGTTTTGTGAACTTATTACATCATACTGTCCTGTAATGAGGCATGTTCTAGGATGCAGATTTGAGAGATGCACCTTTAGGTTTTGGTTTCATGCCAATATGACAAATCTGAAAGGTGTTATGGCTATAAAAAACGATGTTTGCCCGTCCGAGATTTTTTTTTTTTTTTTTTTGGGGGGTGGGGGGCCTACAGCCTGGGCCTTTGCCCAGTTTGGCCTAATTTTTATTCAGGTGATCAGTAGGTCATGGCCCATCATCCCTGTAATTTTAGTCATAATCGCATCAGTTGTTTTCGCTTAAAGTTGTTAACCGACAGACAGGGACACAGACAAACAAACAAACAGACAAACAGACAAATCAAATGAAAACAATACCCGTCCCCGAACCCCTCCGGGGAGGGGCCGGGTAATTATTTAGAGAAAATATACATAAAAGAAATTATAATGGAATTAGGAGGGATTTTTCCCCACTTTCAAGCATGTCTAGTAGGTGCAATGGGAGACACTTGTGGTGGGTGGGTTAAGGAAGTTAATGGTGATTTACCGCTCTTACTAACATGCAGTAAGTAGGTGTGGTGAGAGAATGTGGGGTTGGTGGGGAAAGGGGTCAGTGCATGTGAACTGATGCTTACACTAGGTAAGTGGAGCATACCGGTGCACAGAAATTTTACGGGGGAGTGGCAGCTCTGGGGTGGTTATAGAGTAGAAGGGGTAATATAATAGATTCCACTTTTTCAAAACTCGGATGGGGTGTTCGTGCAGTGGATGGCCGCAGAGCTTAACACTCATGAGAAAAACAACTTCGAATCCAGTGGGCGACCATTCTTTTGAATATGCTCTTTTACCAATTCACTTTCCACCAACAGCGTATAGTTACAGTGCAGTACATACTTTACCTTGAAGTCAGTTACTCGTTAGGAAATATTTCGTGATTTTCTTGTCAGTCGCTTTGTGTGCGTGAGTGCCTAACCCATGCATGCACATTACAAACATTTCCTTTTACTCTCCGACTCTGGGACATTCTAAATTGTGTGTTCCGTCCTTGATTTCATGGTACAGCAATTAATGAAGGTCTAGTAATACAGCTTTATTGCCCACACTCGCCACTCACGTTCTTTGCCCGTCACATTTCTTGAAACTGAGAAACCTTAAGGAACACAGCACTATATTTTGGCAACTATAATGATGATTTACGGCATGGTGTTGAGTTCATGGAAAATAATGATTCTAATTACAGTAACTGACTCCCAGAATTTCTCTTCCCACACAGAAAATTAAATCTGCATTAAAATCATTACCAGCTCAGGTCAGCGGCTCGACACTAATTTCGTTTCCATGTGCTTCCTTCACTGTTTGCAACTTTTTCTGGCTTAGTGGAAAGCTTTACATTGTTATTCTGCATTGTTATTGTCAGTGTGACCTTACTGGGTGGCAGGGTAGTATTTAAAATAATTTCGTGAACATGAATAAAGTACAAGCACCAAATGTTATTCTGGCCACCATCAATGCATCCTAAGCACCTGGGCGTAAAAAGAACCTGGCTGTAGTGAGTTACATGCATTACTGTTTTCATGAATGCAGCTTACGATTTCGAACCCCAGCTTACATGGAGCAGCTTGATGTTTTGAGTTCCTTTGCAATAGCTTTCACTGCTCCCTCCGTTTCACTGCTCCCCCAGCACATATCACTATGGCCACGTGAACCACCATTCTCTGACACGTGGATGGACTACTGGGTCACGGAAATAGCCTTTCACATCTTTATCCGGAGCTGAATGAACGGAAACCAGGAAGTTGGTGAATGCACTCCATCACTGGGTAAGTTTTTGCGACCTTACTTTTCATCTCTTATCTTCTGGCATGAAAGCAAGTATGTACTATATTTTCTAGAGGTTTGATAATACAGGTAACTTAATGCTATATTATTATTCTTCCCCCTGAATCATCCTTGGAGTAAATTCAGTCTGCTTTTACATAGCCATGTTAATGAAAATCTCCATTTATACATAAACATAATCTGTCTATTGTGCAGACACAAATATCTTCCTTAAGTCTGACGAAGAGAAAGCGGAAGAGTCGAACGTACTGAGACAAGCATTATTTGAGACAGGATTTTCTTTGTGTTTCGTCAGTTGTCAATTTTCTTCAGGCTGAAATGGGAGGACTCTTGTTTCTGTGACTGTATTGTTTCTGTGACTGTACATCGCAACACATCCATCTGTCAACGCTTAATTACCTTTCGATGATCACTGACAAGACGACAAGTAGGTCTGTGGGAGCATTTTTCTATAGGACCATCCCTGAGATATCAAACAGTGAGTTAAAAATGTGGCTTGCAAGAGCTGACCACTTGTTAGGTTACCCCCTAATATCAGGGTTTATACGTCTCCCAGGTAAAGTTGTTACAGCATCACACATGGGGAAGGGTGGCAGAAGAGTGAGACAGCCATGGCAATGTAGTATGTTAAATGTGTAAAGCCGGGGATATTTAGGGTAGTGGGTAGCACCAACCTGGAATATATTGAGGTTTATCATTTTTATTAACAACTTCTATCCTTATATAATTGTTAAATGTATCACACAGACTTTGAAAATATATTTCCTCACCATCCTTTTGTCGGTGTTTAGAGGGAGTGAAATGTTAAATGCTAAGTGCAGTGCTGTTACACCCGTATTATGTGCATTATGTTGTTGCACTTGTCCACAGTAATCAGCCCTGAATCTCACATACAAATCTTACAAAATTAGCACCAATGTCTAGCAGTACTATTATTTTACTGATTCATAATACGTTACTTCATTTTCACAATCATCTCAGGATGTAAGGACTGAGAAGTTGCATTTCAGCTCTCTAATACACCTGCATACAGCTGCTTGCCATACCTAGGAGAGTATGGGACCCTTTGGGACGACAGCAAGGCAGAAAAAACACAGTAAAATCGTTTGAACTTGTTGGTCTACAAAATGCACCACAACATACTACATTCTGAATCCCCATGCCATGCTAAATTGACCAGCACGTACTCATTACTGAGCCCTGTGTGGATGGAATAGGGTTACTGCTGTGCTGTAGAGTGAAATAAGTGAATTAGTGCATGGGCACTTGCAAAGCTGAATATCTGTCCTTCCTTTGAGTGGAGTAATGTCTTCTTATTATCACCTCTGACTTCCAAGTATGGCGCTAGTGCATCAACAAGTTCCCGTTCACTCACAGTATGTGCATATACAACATAGTGCCAGTACGTCAAGGAGTTGTGTTTTTGTCGGTTACCAAAACACTGTTAAAACAAAGGAAATTGAGTTCTCACAGTTCTGTTCACTTATGCCGGTCCTCAGCTTCTTATCACCAGGCCGAGTTTTGAACTTCATTACTTCTGTCAAATTGCTATGTGGATTTTAGGATTCTGGTGACGGACACAGTGATCGTAAGCACTTCCCAGAGTTTTCCTTTACAGATAAATGCCTTCTATGATTCTCGCAACAAGAAAATTATATTCTTTGACTTTTCTGCAGACACCAATGCATAAATGTAGAAAAGAATACAAGGAAAGAATTATGCTGTAGAGACTGCAATGGCACAGTACTTGAGGGAGGGGAGGGTGGTGGAACTGAGGAGTAAGTAGTAAAAGAGAGGATTTAGGGAGCATTATTAATGTATACTGGGGTTTGGCGCCGTGTAACTAGATCAAATGTTTGAGGAAATGAAGAACAAGGAGCATGCATAGATAGATAGACAGATACATAGATAGACAGGTAGATTTATTTATATGCTGCATATTCATTTACCGAAATTCGGGAAATGGAAGAATGCACGCAGGAACAGCCTTACTGTGTTAGTGATGCAACTGCAGATAGCCAGGCAGCGATAAATGCATATTAAAAGTGGAGAAGAGGGAGGAGAGAGAGGGTGAATAGATTGGAAGAGGAAGTGAAAGAGCTGAGCGCCGAAAAGAGGAATGGAAATGTATAATGTAGGGAAGTTGGACAGGAAAGAGGAGTGGGAGCGATATTGATAGGTAAGGCATATTTCACATTTATGAGAGAGAGAGAGAGAGAGAGAGAGAGAGAGAGAGAGAGAGAGAGATGAATGATTTTTAATATAGATAAATAGTTTTCTAGATATGAGGAATTACCTTCTTACGGCGGTTATGATAATTCTAAGAATTTGGTTTCATGAAGAACTGAATAATATACACATACATTATATATATATATATATATATATATATATATATATATATATATATATATATATATATATATATATATATATACACACACACAATGGTAGAGTGTGTTTCGCAAGCTGGTGGATGCGGGTTTGCCTCCCGCCAGAGCTGTAAAAACTTTGGGAAGCGTCCGAGCCAATGACCGCTTTGGCGGACTTAAGGGGTGCTGTGATTGAACCAGTGTCACATACTAGTATGCTTGCACCCACTCGGCTTAAGGCTGGCCGATTACACTTGGTTCACACACTACACACACATCCAACACACATCCAAAGCCACTACAACACTACAATCACACTCACAAGCACTTCTCACCCTACATACAGTCTCTACCAGACAGCCTAAGCCAGTGGGTAGAGATACATTGGCTGTATCGTCCCTGCTTCGGTAGGGATAGGCCGGTCCTGTAGTATATATATATATATATATATATATATATATATATATATATATATATATATATATATATATATATATATATATAATATACATATGTATGTATGTATGAATGTATCTAGCTATCAATCTATCTGTATCTATCTATTTATATAAGTAGATTTTTTTTTATAACAAACAGAACGGAGGAATGAAAAACAAATGGGTAAAAAAAAATAATCCATACACCAGATTATTGGTGTCCTCTGTTCATAAAATATCAGTAACAGTTAGACTTGAACAGTTGTGGGCTGAAATTTGGAGGGAAACAACTCTGGGAAAGCGAGATCCAGAGAGATGCAGTCCGGGGAATGAAAGAATTCTGATAGGCAGAAGTTCTGCAATATGGCTGAGTGACATTCCAGTCATGAGCGCTACCAGATGCCCGTGTAGCACGAGGGAAGGCATGAAGAGGTGGCACCATGGATGCAACTTCGTCTGAGCATTTGCCAAAAAAAATATATGTAAAATAATGCAAGGGAGGCAACATTCCTTCTTACTTGTAGGGGAGGTACTTTATATGTAATGGCAGGGTTGTTAATGATTCTAACAGCTTTGTTCTGAATTTTATCTCGTTGTCTTAATGCAACCACTCCACAACCATTCCACAAGGGTGAGCAATATTCAAGCTGGGAGCGCACATGATTCTCATAAATTATAGCTAACTGCTCATCGGAGAAGAAGGTACGGACTCTGTACAGTAATTTAAGTTTCTTTGAGGTGGTTTTAGCAAGTGATCTGACATGAGAGGTCCAGCTGAGGGCACTGTTAAGTGAGACGCCAAGAATTTCAATACTTTTGGAGATGGGAATATTAGTAGCACTGAAGGTAATGTACGAATCTGGCAATATCTGTCTATTAGTAAACTGTATATATTTAGTTTTACTAGTATTAAAAGAGACAAGGTTGTTTTGTCCCCATTAACTGATTGTAGATAGATCTTGATTTATGGAGATGGCTGCACTGAGTTGAGAGGTAGAGATATTAGACTTTGTAAATGTATGTCTGAGTGTGAATGAACTATGTAGTGTTGAGTCATCTGCATATGAGTGAATGGGATTGTGGGTGACAGATAAGAGATCATTAATATGAACCAAAAATAGGGTTGGCGCCAGAACTGATCCCTGCGGCATGCCGGCGTTAATTGAGTGGAAGTTGGAATATACATCATCTACTTTTACTCTTATTTTTCCTGTCACTAAGATATTAAGAAATCAAAGGAACAAAAGACGTTAGTCCATAGCAAAGGAGTTTGGACAGCAGGGAACGGTGCCATACTCTGTCGAAAGCTTTAGAGATATCAAGAGCTACTGCAGGAGTTTCTCCAAAAAGATCAATTGATTGATGAATGGTATGAGTTAAGAGATTGAGTATGTCAATGGTGGATCTTTCGTGGCAAAAACCATATTGTCTATCACTAATTAAGTTGTTGGATTCAAGATGTTTAACAATGTGCTTATTACTTAAAGTTTCAAATACCTTACCAAGAGAAGATGTGACAGCTATTGGTCTGTAATTGGAGGGGTCAGACGAACTTCCTTTCTTCGGAACTGGGTGGATATTGGCTTCTTTCCATGAATTTGGGAATAAAGAAGTACGTATGCAAATAATTTAGCAAGGACAGAGGCAAGTTCAGGGGAACACTTTTTCAAAACAATTGGAGGAATTCCATCTGGGCCTGGAGCTTAGTTGGTAGGTAAATTGTCTAGGATGGATTTTACGTATCTTGTCTGTATTTTAAGTGGGGCAATTTCGGGAGAATCAAGTTCCAGTACTGGGACATTCTGGCTGGTATCGTCTATGGTAGAGTTTCTGGCAAAGGTACTGGCAAAAATATCTGCTTTCCCACGTGGGTCATTTGTAATGTCGCCATCTGAAGATTTTAGTGGGGGAATGGAAGATGACTTGTTAAAGTTATTATTGAAGGAATTAAGAGTTGACCAGAATATTCTATTGTCATTAGGGTTGTTAAGTAGTTTTGATGCTTGCCTTTGAAGAAAGTTTGATTTAGATAGATTTAATACAGCTTTTGCATGATTTCTAGCAATTTTAAATTGGGAGAGTGATTCAGATGTTTTTGATTTTAAGTAAGAGTTATATGCTAATGACTTTTGGGCTGTTGCTCTGGCACAACTGCCATCAAGCCATGTTGGAGTTTGATCTTTTAGATAGATAGATAGGTAGATAGATGGATATAGATACATACATACATACATACCTTGGAATGTCAAGTAAGTAACGATTCTCTCTCTCTCTCTCTCTCTCTCTCTCTCTCTCTCTCTCTCTCTCTCCTACTACTACTACTACTACAGCTACTACTACTCGTACTACTACTACTAGTACTACTACTACTTCTGGTACTACTAGTACTTCTACTACTACTACTACTACTACTTCTGGTACTACTAGTACTTCTACTACTACTACTACTAAGAATAATAATAATAATAATAATAAATCATCCTAACAAGTAGCGTTTCTGATGCTGAGACTACCAGGTAGCCTAACGTACGGGTACACCAACGCAGGAAGAAAAAATTAAGATATTAATATAGCTTTATTCTCCTGAATATGTCACTAAAAAGTTAAAACCATATGCATTGCCTGTGATTTAGTTGGCTAAGGATTTTCTTCATTTATTAAAGAATATTTTGCAGTATATTTTTAAACTGTTAGTATACATAAAGGTCAGGTGGGTATATGTAGAGTACTGGTTCAGACAGGGAGATAGTAGAACCTCTTGCAGCTCGATGCACAATCCTAGGTCATGCATAGTCGCGCCTAATGAAAGCAAAAAGACCAAAATTTAGTGGATGTATTTTTTATGATATTTTGACATTATTTCATACTGGCATATGAACAACATTTTTGACCAGTGAAGTATACTGTATAAAACACACATTAATTGTCACGTTCTTAAGATTCTTCATTAATCTTAACATAGTGTCACTGGCGTAGTTACCCCAGTAGTGAATGGGTGAAATAGAAGATAAGATGATAATAAAAGGAGAGAGAAGCGAGCCGTCAAGAACATAAATCTTTTTTCTTCTTAGTTTTGTGGGCTGTAAGGGTAACCCTAGTCCCCAGGGTTATTTACCCAAGTCGTCAACTTTTGCCTTCTCAACTGATAACACACCAGATGTTTTTCTCACAAATTATGTAGAAAGTTCCTCTTGTCCTTGAACTGTGGGTGTGACATAATGTGGGAGGAGCAAAGTAGGGATGTTTGCCAATGACAAGCCTAAATGGCGCTTTCGTCACGTTCTTGATGGCACGCAATTGGTTCAGTGTGGAGTGTATGAGGCCCTCATTGGTAGCAGGTGCCTCTATTGTTTCTGTATGGAAAGAGATTATTTTTAAGACAGCCTAGTGGTTAATTAGCTGAGAAAGGCGGAGTAAGTCTCCTTTATAAGCTCTAGGAAAGTGTGAAGAGACCATTTGTGTTATTTTGTACACACATCCCTGTACACATTTTGTCTCCTTTTGTACACACATCCCTGTACACATTTTGTCAATTGTACACATTTGTACACATTTACTGTCAGGTTACACTTTTGTCACATTGTGTTGCACTTTTCCCCAACACTACTCAATACGTGACTTTGATTACAAAACACAGTGTTTGTGTACCATGTCCCATTTTTTATTCACTCCTCCATTTACACTAGTGTGTGATTTATATCTGGATTTATCCTTCTAAGTCTCCACGTTTCCTTGAGCTTTGTGAGTATTTAGCTTCCACTGAGTGTATTCTGGTTAGGTAAGAAATAACTTGTTTTATATTTGTATCCTGAGGCCTATATGAATCCTCCCTTTTGTAAAACGAACCCTGGTATCTTCTTTGGTTGTGTACTGTTTGTTATAGTGTACAGTAAAGTTAAGCTAGTTTTCTTGTACTCTTTATCTTATCCCTTTTGGTGCTTAATTAAGGGTTAAGAGTGCACTGTAATATACACCCCCATAACAATAGCTATAAAACTTTCAATTTCTTTATTTAATATCGCTTCACAGATAAGCAGGGAGGCTTTCCACCCCAGATCAATTTGGGGGCCTCACAGACCAACCAACTTTCAGAAGAGAGACCAGACACACCCACAACCAACTCCTAAGAGTGTTCGCCGTGCTCTGAAGGTAGATGAGTCTCGAGCTGTTTTTTGTAATGGGCACCACCGCGACACACCAAAACATGAAAGAGTGTAGTTTTCACCCACAGTTGCCTTATGAGGATTTGAAAAACTACTTGGCGTATGAACCACATCCTCTGGGTCATTTTTTCACATCAAGCAACGCAGTGAAGATGGTGAGTCAGCCATTTTAACATGGACTGATTGAATCTATAATAGTTTCTTTTGACATCTTTGCTTTGTCTTTTCTTTTTTATGGTAGATATTTCCTGAACGTTCTTGTTGGTACTTTTGTTTCTGCAGGTATAATTGTCCAATATGTCAGTGTTTTTTCTCTTTTCCTCCTGCATCTCGTACGCTTCCCAGCTTTTCTTCCTTTACTGATTCCCTCCTATATCCTCCACCTCTTTCTGTTTGTTTTATTATTCCATTCATCCTTTACCTCGTCTCCCCCCTCCCCATTTCCAACAATAGATTCTTCCCTTCTGTCTCGATCTCCACTTTCTCTTATCACTTTCTTCCTTCCTCCTGTTTTTCCTACTACAGTTTCATCCCCACTTCCTCATTTTCTTGCTTCTGATTATCTTTTCGTAGGCTCTCTCTTACCCTCCTGATAATTAAATTGTCTATCAGCAAAGCTTCTTCTACTCTCCCATCTTCTTGCTTTACCGCCAATGTCCTTGGTCAAAGTCTTATCAGTTCTAGGTGTGCATTGCTCCACCTACGTTACTTGTTGTTTAAGAAAGTGTTACAGACTGTGTATTAAAATTGCGTGGGACAAGCTGTGTGTGTGTGTGTGTGTGTGTGTGTGTGTGTGTGTGTGTGTGTGTGTGTGTGTGTGTGTGTGTGTGTGTTGTTTGACTTCCATTTTTCAACTTTTTTTTTTTCTTCAGTTCCAGGGAGCCTTTGTAGTCACCATTCCAGTCATTCGTTTTTTCTGTACATTTCCCTGTGTCTTTTTTTTTTTTTTTTTTTCGCCTGCCTTTTTCAGCCTGCATAACCCATGTTCTTTGTACTACTCTCCCTTTTTATTAGTAGGATACTCGTATTTTCTTTTTACCCTCCGCCTGTCAGTCAGAGGAGGGTGTTGTTATCACTGGGATCAATAGGCGTCCGTTCGTAGAGTTGGGTGGCAGGGCGGCTGACCGGGTGTAGAGATTTCAGTTCCGGGCCAGAACTCAAGAAAGTATTCACTATAGAGTCATGAAATTTCACATAGTTGTAACCGTAATTTTTTATCCCACCGGTTGACACCAATGTAATACCCGTAATTTTGTCCCACCGGTATTCTTCAATCCAGTGTAATGACCAATATTTATAATCTTACCTGTTGTTGGTACTGGTTAACTTACCCATGGATAATACAGGTGGTACTCGACTTAGTATAGTAGATGATAATTATTTAAGAAAATTTTGGTAGCGTTTGTAGTTTTTGGCCGAGCTTAGATTTTGTCAGTGCCACAGGTGGTCGTCGTTCCCTAAGCGAAGGAATCTTGAATTGGAAGGGGAGTGAATTAGGCTTGAGGACTTAATTCCCTTGATTAGGTACACTAAGAAAAATGATATATACTTTACTTTAATAACTTTATGCTGGTTTTCACAAACATTTTTAATTACATGACCCTTTGACATATGAAAGAAGATTATACGTTTAAAACATGGTTTGGATGATCATTCCTCCAACAATGTCAACAAGCGAAAACCATTTGATACATACAGACGATTTATGAGGTCATTGTACCTTACTTTCTTTTTGTCAGTTATTCTTGGGCTCGACAATAGCCTCAAGACAGGGACCTTTTTACGAGCATGTGTTGTGTTTTCGGGCTGGCATAGCCTCAAACCAATAAGAATTATTACTCGTGTTCATTTTCGTTCATAAAATATACTCTCACCATGTAATTCTCTATAATCCACTATCAGTTCAGGCTTATTTATAGTTCATAATCATCATTACTACATAATCACCAAAAATGCATAATCACTCGGGCTTGTGTAGCCTCAAGGTACAATTCAAAAGTTGTTTAATCACCAAGAATTCGTAATCATTCGGGCTTGTTTAGCCTCGAGGTACAATTTAAACATTGTATAATCACTAAGAAGACATAATCACTCGGGCTTGTTTAGCCTCGAGGTACAATTTAAACATTGTATAATCACTAAGAATACATAATCGCTCGGGCTTGTTTAGCCTCGAGGTACAATTCAAAATTACATCATTGCTCACAATCACTAAGTTCCCTGCCACGCTCCTGATTTCCTAACCTTAATATAAGAAAGAAAACTGTTAATTGTTTTGAATTTCGCCCTTCCGTTACCAGAGAACATCACTTTTAAATTTCTATTTCTTATCTACAAAAAAAAAGTTCACTTGATAGATCAATAATACTATTACAGTTACATTTGATTTATAAAATAATTCATGGGTAGTGTAAGTGTGTATGTTCAAATCTTTGGACAATACTACGTGAAGGCCTCGTGCTCACACTGACGTCGCCGGTGTCTGGGGACTGAACGAACGTCCATTATACACGACGTCTGGGCCTCGAGTCTACGTTAAACTTTCAACAATATCACTTCATATGGTCCATGTCAAGTAAGGATTAAACAAAGAAAAAAAAGGGCGAAAAGGAGAAATGTGGACAGCTCACCTGAACGAACGTCCATTATACACGACGTCTGGGTCTCGAGTGGGCTTCCTGGGTACGCTAGAGACGCCACTGCTAAGTCAAATGAGGTGGTGTTTTTGAAATATGGTGGGTTTCAATTCTCTCCACAATTTATTTAGCAGTGTACCCATGACGCCAGGACTTTTGATTGAACTGGGGAAAATTTGGGATTTAATCCTTACTTAATTTAGATACTGATTTTATCACTATCCCGCCTTGAATTTTGGGGCAGATTAGGCCACCTAGTGATGGCTAAGGTAAACGGGACCATTAAATCCTCACAAATGACATTATTTAGGCCTTTTTGACTGTGAATCTCACATATTTGGGTTCTAGCAGCTTCACCAGCAAACATTTCACAACTAGGATACGTAAAGAATTGTACATTCATCATTACTCTGTTTAAGGTTTAAACTCGGCGCCCAACAATGACAACAAAAGCTGCGCGCATCTGTTATTCATTACTCAACCAGACGGAGGAATTCCCGTAGTTCAACATCCACAATTACATCACCCAATGCATAGATACAGAGATACATACATATAAAAATAAAGTTAACCCTACATTAATCATTAATATATTAATTACTACTTAGAATAGGAATTTATAGACTAGTATTCAGGTTACATCCTATCTAACTTAAAAATTACAGTACCTCTAAACACATACATGAATATTAAATTTGTGGCACTACACGGCTCCCACGTTCGGAAAACAAATTTTACCCAAATCAATCTTATATGACATGTGCATGGATGGAATGTTGTTACTCTGATAACTGCTATGAACACTTTGAATTGGAATACTTTTCCCCACAATCGGTGGCACCTGTCGGTCCACATTAAACACCTGATGTGTACCTCGGAAGGTCGCTTACTCACTTCATTAGGAGGTATGATCACTCCCTACACAGGATGTTATGAGGGAATTTATGCCCCAGTCAGCCTCAGGTTTTGGAGGATACTTTGTCACTCACCTGAGCTTGACAGGGTCTCTCGAGAGTGAGATCACCACGGGAGGCGCTTCCTTCCACTCTTCCATTCACAACCACATTCACTCTGTCCTATTGTTTCCAGCTTTTCGCCTGCAAGAGGTGAGTGCTCATTCTGTCCTGAAGACTCCACTACCTCACAAACCGTGCTAACTGTAAGGGGAGGGGATTAATTACTCCCCTCGAAGTAAGGCACTTCCCAGTTCCAACAGGAACTCTTCTCTTTTCCTATTTACACCCTCTCCTCGGGGATGAGTCCACCCGGAACATGACTTTAAGCAGTTATGTTTCACAACATTGGTCTCATGCACTTATCTACTTTTCTAACTAACACTCCTCTATGAGCCTCCGAGGGGCATTCCTCACTCGCGGTGGTAATCGCTCATCCTCGGGCTCCGGGGCGAGCTCCTGTTGCAACGGTTCTAAGAGCCATTCCTCGGTACCGTAATATGGTTTTACCTTTTCAGCAGCCCTTTGTATTTTTTTTCCACTAAATACATTTTCAATGATATAAACACTTCCATCTAGCAGCACTTCAATCACTTTATACGGGCCATCCCATTTGGCATTCAGTTTTCTACAGGTACCCGGCTGTATGGTCTCTTTTTTCGCCCACACCAAGCTATTGACTCCAACCTTCTGTGCTCTCCTCCGCCTGTTGGCCACCTCCCAGTATCGCCTAGTCATCTTTTGGTTAGTACCCTTGATGAGCGTGTGTGCTATCGCCAGGTCGTCCTCCTCTGCATCCACGGAAGGCAATAAGGTACCAAAGAGGCGAGGGGGATGGCGTGAGAAGAAGGCAAATAAGGCTGTTGTCCCGTGCTCGAGTGCACCGCTTGATTTATGACGGTTTGACACGATTGGAGCAGCTGAGACCAACGCAAGGGGTGTCCGTTGCAGAGAGATGCTAGGATGCTTTTCATAGTCCAATGCATCCTTTCAGTGGTGGAATTTCCTGGGGATGATAAGGGGTGACGTAGAACAAGTCCACCTGGTTCCTCCAGCAGAACTTCTTGAACTCTCCATTCGTGAACTCTCCGCCGTTGTCCAGCACGATACCTCGTGGCGTCCCAAAGTCGGTAAAGTATTGCCCAAGACAGTGTATGATGTGTTGTGTATTTTTATCTCTGAGAGGATAATATTTCACAAACCTACAATAATGATCTATCACAGTAAGGACATAGCGGTAACCCTGAGATCCAGCAACCATATCAGTCAAGTCAATCCTAATACGTTCCAATGGTTTGCTTACAGGCGGGGAAACCTTTCCAAGGTTGCTGCAACCCAGTTTCACCTTTGAATCTCTGACAAGTGGGACACTGTTTCACATATTCGCATACATCTACCTTTAGATTTGGCCAATAGAATAGTTCTTCGGCTTTCTTAATGGATTTTTTCTGACCTAGATGTCCTGAGATTTCATGAGCGTGTTTTTTAGCTTCTGTAGTGATTGACTTAGGAATCACCAAACAATATTGGATGCTACCATCATTTGTTTCACGAGCAAAATATAATAGTTCGTCAATCAATGCGAACTGGCTCAACATAGCTTTCGGTAGTCTTTTAGTAGGGAGCTTCTCACTACGCAAGTACTTAACTAACTCCTCCCACATGGGTTCTTCTCGTTGCTTATCTCTCATTTCGTCTCGACTAAATCCAAGCCAGTTGGTTTCTGACTGGTGGAATATCACTCTGACAGGTCTAGAAAGTTGATCAGCAACTACATTATATTTACCCTTGACGTATTGCACGTTGTAGTCGTACTCACGCATCTCGAGAATCCATCTGTTCATACGTGGGGATTTGGTCTTTCGCTTAAAAATGCTGGTAAGCTGTTGATGGTCTGTCAAGACAGTAAAATGGGAACCCCAAAAGTAATTGTGAAAGTTGCGGCATGTGAGAACGACTGCCAATGCTTCTTTGTCAGTTGCGGAATATTTTCTCTCTCAAGGATTGAGTTTTTTGGAAAAGTAACCAATAGGCAAGTTGGAGTTGTCTGGTTGTATCTGGCTCAATATGCCACCAATATGGGTGTTGCTCGCGTCGGTGGTTACAATGAATGGTCAAGTCACGTTGGCTCTTACCAATACTGGCGCATTCACTAAGCTCGTCTTCAATTGATCAAACGCGGATTGACACTCATCTGACCATTCGAACGCTACTCTGGATATGGTTAAGTTAGTAAGGGCAGCTGCTATTTTTGCGAACAAAGGTACGTGTTTTCGGTAGAACCCACATATTCCAAGGAATCTACGGACTTCTTTTGCTTTTGTGGGTCTTTTCATTTTGTTGATAGCCTCTATGTTTTTTGGGTCCGGCGTACTCCCGGCCGCTGAGATTTTATGGCCAAGAAAGGTTACTTCTTTTAACCCAAAAGCACATTTGCTTAAATTTAACTTGGCCCCATTCTGTGTGAGTACAGTGAATAGTTGCTGTAAGCGACTCAACAACATGGGGAAGTCATCAGCCCAAATTATCAAATCGTTCAAATAATTCTATACCCAGCCTTGTTTCAACAATGGAGTAAGAATGTCCTGCATTCGTCGGGAAAATATGGCTGGTGAACATTTTAGTCCGAATGGTAAGCGCCTAAATCTGTAAAGTGTGACTCCATCACTGAATGTGGTTAAATCACGACTTTTTTCGTCCAGCATGATTTGAAAATATGCCTCACGCATATCAAGAGTCACATAGTAATTATGACCTGCATTCTGCTCGACTAATTCTTCCAGTCTGGGCAGTGGATAGATATCTGTGGCTAGATGTTGATTCACGTGGCGATAATCTAAGCACATGCTCTTGCTGCCATCTGGCTTGTTAACTAATACAATAGGAGATAACCAGGCAGCTGTTGATCTTTCAATAATTTCTCTCTCTTCCATGTCTTGCAACATTTCAGCGATCACCTGTTTAGCTTGTTCAGGGTATCGATAGATCGGTCCACGGCTGGGCTGTGGATCTGCTACTTTAATGTGAATGGGGGGACCGCTGATGGTTCCTAGTTCTCCTTTTTCCAAAATGAAGAGGGGATCGTGTTGCAGGATTACGTTAGCTAATTCTTCTTGTTGAGCTGAATCTAAGTGTGGCCATGTCTGTTTGTCAATTAGCTTTCGGAGTCGTTGAACACGAGTTCCACTTTCATCAGTTCGATCACTGGTAGGGATCAGGTCATTATGAATTTTGGTAACTGAGTTGACTGTACTTACAGGAGGGTCGTCAATGATTTCATATGAGCCTAGAATGGTACCTATCCGAAACAGTTTATCTTGTTCGGCTCTATTATTGAGGGGCAAATAGACTAGGCCCTCTGAATTAACCTGTAATAAATAAAGGTGACTATTATGACTGAAACACGCTTGTGGGTAAAACAGTAAAGTGGTTTTAGGCTCCTCACTCACTGGCACGGCAATGAATTTGGTTTGATATGGGGTGAGTCTCTCTACTGTTACAAGATTAATTTGCTTCAACTGTTGAGGGTTCCTGATGGCTCTGATAGGTGTGGCCTGGACTCGCTCAACTTTTCCTTTCCGCCGCGGAACATAATTTACGACGTACGGGGCTCCTCCCCACATCAGTGCTCGTTGTGCACCATTCCAGATCAACAGAGATTGTCCGAGGACATCACATCCCAACAACATTTCAGTAGTCGAGTAGGCGTTCGGAACGACTGGACACCACTGTTGATGAACTTTCTCATCTCCCACTCTGATATCTACTTTGACCATACCCAGGATATGGAGTGGTGCTCCTGTGACTCCCTGTAATCTCGGTGGATTTCTCCTCGTGTTTATTTCTGTTCCTAACCGCTTCGCGGTGGCCTCTTTAAGTAAGGTATATCCACTCCCTGTATCAACTACAGTTTCCACTATCTTGTTATTCACGCTGACACTTATTGTGGGCGATGTTATACCTGCGGTTAGTCAAATAGACTGATGGGGGAACTTTGTTTGAGTGGCGGTCTGCCTCACATTTGGACTGGGTGGGTGAAATATGTTATTGCTCCGCGTCGCTGCACTGCGGTTTATGCGTCCTGGGCAATCATTACTGCCTCTACGACATCCCAACCTACGGCAATCAAAACAGTGGCCTGGTGGTGGTTTGGCCCAACATTCTTGCAATGTGTGTGAACTCTTCGGAAAATGACTACAGTATTTTCGCCTCGGTGTTACAGGAGTAGATTGTTTTTGATTGAGTTGTTCTAAATTTGTTATCAAATCCCTTAATTGAGCTCTCAATTCAGTCACTTCCTTGTCTGACTCGGATTGACAGTTATCATGGGATGGTCTTGGTGGAGTATCAACTACCTTGGTATCTGAGGGATCTTCACTTTTATTGTCTGTAGCCGGCAGTGCATGAACTCTGGTGGTATACCTCTCTTCGAGAAGCTGCCTTTCATTTTCGATCCTGTCAATGAATTTACGGAGTGGATATCCGTCATCAAGGTAAGCTTCCAATTTTTCCCTAGACTCGAGCTTAAGACCATACCACAGTTTCTTCTTAATCTGTTTATCTCGCCAGGGAAACTTTTCTTTGGGGAACTTTGTTTCGAGAGCCGCATGCTTACACATGAACCTATGTACAAACGCCAGGGGTGATTCCTCCCAGTCATAGGTCACGTTCTCTAGCTCTTGCCAAGCTCGATCTACACTCAGCTCAATGGCAAACTCCGCACTCAAGAATTTTCTAAGCTCGGGCCACGACAGTGCAAAATGCTTCTTTTGATAATTGTGAATAAAAGTGGCCAATTCAGAACCCATTCGACTTTTGGCAACCTGGATTCTAGTTGCGTTGCTGGTATGAGTTTGTTCCACCGCCTCACAAAACATTTCGAGGCGAGATGTAGCTTCTATCCCTTGCAGCCAATTTAATTCCAAAATTGGGATATCACGTGGTTTTGTGAGAAAGTGATGTGAATTCATAATGTGTGAACAAGGGGTCGAGTGTGAAAACAGCGTTCTGTTAGTAGTACCAAACTGTTCCTCAGCCTCATCCAATTGAATGGTTACATGATCTCTCCCCACTTGTGACGGACGATCAGCTTCCAGCTGTGTCTGAGCAAACAACTGTCCATACAGAGACATGGTGACCCTAATG
This sequence comes from Coenobita brevimanus, assembly GCF_032717465.1. Taxonomy (NCBI): domain Eukaryota; kingdom Metazoa; phylum Arthropoda; class Malacostraca; order Decapoda; family Coenobitidae; genus Coenobita; species Coenobita brevimanus. Next base: position 14,619,616 of record NC_136959.1, read on the forward strand.
TACTATTCTTACTCACAAAAAAAAAGGAAATTAAATTTTGAAATGTTGTCTCTTTACCTTTCACTTCCCTTCATTTTCTCACCAACGCCATTAATTTGGGAACGATGAACATCCCACCGCTGCCACCAGTGTAATGCAAGTAATTTTTTTTTTTTTTTTTAATCCCACCGCTGCCACCAGTGTAACGGTAATTTTTTATCCCACCGGTTGACACCAGTGTAATACCCGGAATTTTCTCCCACCGGTATTCTTCAATCCAGTGTAATGACAGATATTTATAAACTTACCTGTTGTTGGTACTGGTTAACTTACCCATGGATAATACAGGTGGTACTCGACTTAGTATAGTAGATGATAATTATTTAAGAAAATTTTGATAGCGTTTGTAGTTTTTGGCCGAGCTTAGATTTTGTCAGTACCACAGGTGGTCCTTGTTCCCTCAGCGAAGGAATTTTGAATTGGAAGGGGAGTGAATTAGGCTTGAGGACTTAATTCCCTTGATTAGGTACACTAAGAAAAATGATATATACTTTACTCTAATAACTTTATGCTGGTTTTCACAAACATTTTTAATTACATGACCCTTTGACATATGAAAGAAGATTATACGTTTAAAATATGGTTTGGATGATCATTCCTCCACCAATGTCAACAAGCGAAAACCATTTGATACATACAGACGATTTATGAGGTCATTGTACCTTACTTTCTTTTTGTCAGTTATTCTTGGGCTCGACAATAGCCTCAAGACAGGGACTTTTTTAAGAGCATGTGTTGTCTTTTCGGGCTGGCATAGCCTCGAACCAATAAGAATTATTACTCGTGTTCATTTTCGTCCATATAATATGCTCTCATCATGTAATTCTCTATAATCCACTATCAGTTCAGGATTATTTATAGTTCATAATCATCATTACTACATAATCACCAAAAATGCATAATCATTCAGGCTTGTGTAGCCTCGAGGTACAATTTAAAAGTTGTTTAATCACCAAGAATTCGTAATCACTCAGGCTTGTTTAGCCTCGAGGTACAATTTAAACATTGTATAATCACTAAGAAGACATAATCACTCAGGCTTGTTTAGCCTCGAGATACAATTTAAACATTGTATAATCACTAAGAATACATAATCGCTCGGGCTTGTTTAGCCTCGAGGTACAATTCAAAATTACATCATTGCTCACAATCACTAAGTTCCCTTCCACGCTCCTGATTTCCTAACCTTAATTTAAGAAAGAAAACGGTTAATGGTTTTGAATTTTGCCCTTCCGTTACCAGAGTACATCACTTTTAAATTTCTATTTCTTATCTACAAAAAAAAAGTTCACTTGATAGATCAATAATACTATTACAATTACATTTGATTTATAAAATAATTCATGGGTAGTGTAAGTGTGTATGTTCAAGTCTTTGGACAATACTATGGGAAAGCCTCGTGCTCACACTGACGTCGCCGGTGTCTGGGGACTGAACGAACGTCCATTATACACGACGTCTGGGCCTTGAGTCTACGTTAAACTTTCAACAATATTACTTCATATGGTCCATGTCAAGTAAGGATTAAACAAAGAAAAAAAAGGGCGAAAAGAAGAAATGTGGACAGCTCACCTGAACGAACGTCCATTATACACGACGTCTGGGTCTCGAGTGGGCTTCCTGGGTACGCTAGAGACGCCACTGCTAAGTCAAATGAGGTGGTGTTTTTGAAATATGGTGGGTTTCAATTCTCTCCACAATTTATTTAGCAGTGTACCCATGACGCCAGGACTTTTGATTAAATTGGGGAAAATTTGGGATTTAATCCTTACTTAATTTAGATACTGATTTTATCACTATCCCGCCTTGAATTTGGGGGCAGCTTATGCCATCTAGTGACGGCTAAGGTAAACGGGACCATTAAATCCTCACAAATGACATTATTTTGGCCTTTTTGACTGTGAATCTCACATATTTGGGTTCTAGCAGCTTCACCAGCAAACATTTCACAGCTAGAATATGTAAAGAATTGTATATTCATCATTACTCTGTTTAAGGTTTAAACTCGGTGCCCAACAACAACAAGAAAAGCTGCGCACATCTGTTATTCATTACTCGACCAGACGGAGGAATTCCCGTAGTTCAACATCCACAATTACATCACCCAATGCATAGATACAGAGATACATACATATAAAAATAAAGTTAACCCTGCATTAATCATTAACATATGAATTACTACTTAGAATAGGAATTTATAGACTAGTATTCAGGTTACATCCTATCAAACTTAAAAATTACAGTACCTCTAAACATACATGAATATTAAATTTGTGGCACTACATAGTTTTTTGTCTTATATTGAACTGGTGCCTTTTGATGGATAGAATGCTGTGGCTTAAGTATGTTTTTTTTTTTTTTTAAATAATAATGAAAACCTAAAACAATCCATATTTCAAGGCGACTTGTGCAAGGACTCTGAAGGGCCCAGGTTATGTGTCCTCAAGGCGTTCTCCTTACGCCCACCTTTAATAGAAAAGATGGGGGGGGGGGTTGAGGGCCGTTATGCGCTTGGTTAGGTGTGCAGGGAGGTGGGAGGGGGTATGTGCTTGGTCAGATGGAAGGTTGCAACAGCAGAGCGTTTCCCATGTTTTCTGCTACTGTTAAATGACTTTAAGGTAAAAACATCTCACAGAGGTATCTCTCTCTCTCTCTCTCTCTCTCTCTCTCTCTCTCTCTCTCTCTCTCTCTCTCTCTCCACAACAGTGATGATCACAACAACAGTTGCTGTGATCAAGGGAATACAATCGAGTTTCTGCCTCGGTCGCTTTTGATCTATTCCTCATTCCTATCAGACACCAGAGAGCAGGGTTGTTATGATTTAAATTAGAGTGAAGAAATCGTGATTTAAATCAAAATGGATTTTTATTATATAAATACAGTAAAAGTGAAGAAGACAGAGAATGTAATGGATGTGTATTGTACAAATGCATCGTCTGCTTGGCCTGTACACTTCCTGTACTGATCTTGATCAGGTCAGGCACAGTGATTGTCTTTTGTTACAAGGTAGATATTAAAAAACAGAGGAAAGTAGGCTCTTTAATAGTAACAATAAATGCTCCGGTTAGGAAAGCCTTTAATGCATCAGGTCTTTTCAAGTTGTATAGCAACTTTTGGGTAATAAATGCATGATTCCAAAATATGTTTTCATATAACATCAATAAAGGCTTAGTACAAAAGAAAAAGTCTTAATAAAAGTGAAAAAAAATTAACTTTAAAGACTCCAATTAAGTAAAACAGTCAGTTTAAATTAAAAGATCTGATTTAAATAAAATATTACAAATTATATATATATATATATATATATATATATATATATATATATATATATATATATATATATATATATATATATATATATATATATATGCTATTTTTTCCAACCCTGAGTGTGAGTAACCTTCCCCATGCTATGTAGTGCTAGCCTGTGGTGCACTGCCCTACTCCCACTTCCCATTCACATTATTCTTTTTTTTAAGTCTTTATTTGAACACTGATATATAATCAAGCCTAATGGACGCATTGCAGCAAGTGGGAGGAAAAAAGACCCAGTATGGTATTCTTTGGACAGATTTCTCAAAGGCACAAACAAGGCTGGAAAGAAAATCACAGATTAAAAAAAAAAAGATTTAAATAAACAAAATCCAATTTAAATAAAAAAAATCGATTTGTTTGATTTTTTCAAAATTGATTTTTTCCAACCCTGCCGGAGAGAGAGAGAGAGAGAGAGAGAGAGAGAGAGAGAGAGCAATAAGAATTTGGCAGTTTGGGCTAGCTTCCTTTCGATACGTCCTTCCTGTGTGTGAGTGTGTGGAGAGAGAGAGAGAGGTTGGGGGAGGGGGGCGTGAGTGCAATAAGTAAGAGCAGTGGGCCAGCAGGGTTATAACGACAAACCTCTGCTGCGTAAGGCCTCAACAAAGGCGTCCAGTCTCCCACGCTCCAAGTTTTCATCATTTACCTCTGTTCGTTCATTCTCCTCCATTCCTCTTTCGTCAGCTTTCCTCTTTTATTCTTCCTTCTGCTTTTTCATCCTCCTCCTCCTCTACAATCTTCATCTTTCCCAGATTTTCCTTCTCTCCTTCCTTTACTTTCACGGTTCCCATCCTGTTACAAGAAATCCGTACTCCACACTCTTCCATTCTCCGCTCGTGCCTCCAGTCTCCCTCTTTTTGTCAGTGACTCGACTCCACGCAAGGAAAAAGGCCTTACGTTTTCTTTTCCTTCCTTGAGAAACGACTAAGATGCTGATGGGTTTTTCGGAATGAAGTGCCATTGATGCATTACACTGAGGTCAAGTGTCAGTATGTGAGGGACAGGGACACAGAATTGTTGTCATCTGGATTATATTGGTCTCACAGGGCGGGTTTACAAAATCTATAACACCCACACCCGCACGCACCCCGCCACAATCATTAACCCGTCACATCCCGAGGTTTTCCGTACCTCCGACATCCCCCAGTCCCGAGGTATTTTCGAAATTTTTTTTTTTGGCTAAAACCTTCGCTTTTGGTGAGAAACATCGAAAATTCATAGAGAAATCGCTCACCTGAGGTTTAAAAGACCCAATCCAGGTAGGAGTTCCTCCTTACCTGACTGGGTTTTCCAACATGCTGGCACCAAAGAAAACGAGTTCTATGGGAGGGTAACTATTTTATCCACTCATAAACGGTATTTATTTATTTACTTGGTACGAATGTATATGTAGTATGAGAGTATATTGGTTTTCAAGCAGTAATAAAGGCATTATAAGTATTGTTTCACTCACTAACTAATCACCATACCTGACCTTTTTTTGCCACATTACCTGATCATAATTTCTGGCTGTTTCTTCTTCTAATGCTATGTAAACAGTGTCCTCCACATTGTCATCGATTGGGGAATCACTCTGGCCCTGAATATCTTTACTAGCCAGGTCACTGGTAACAGGTCCTTTGCCAAGACAATGGCGTGAGGGGGGATGGGGGAGGTTATGTGGTGTAAGGCATTGTCCCTGCTTGGCATCTTGTAGAGGAATAGAGGAAGGTGTCCCATGTATACATACGAAAAATCACGCGCGAAAATTGAAAATTGTGCAAATTAGGGACCTTGCAATTGCACAACGTACTGGTATGTCGCCGGGACTGGCAAATGCAAATCGTTGCAACGTACCCATACGTCGACGGGATGGGGCGGGTTAAACCCACCCCAGCCCTCCGCAGCCCACACATATCATTTTCCGTCCACTACATACACTTACCACCTCACCACAACACACACCATCACACCTCTAATACACACTTAAAACCACACCTCTGCGAGCCACACTTACTATACCACACTTCCACAATTTACACGCACACACACACACACACACACACACACACACACACACACACCATTCACCCACATCCACACAAAACCCCCACACATCGCATCTAGGCAACACACGCACATTTCCCAAGCAAATTTATTACCACAAATTGCTTTCCAAAGGTTTCCCGCCTCCGACGGTCTTTTTGGCATATTGTTCGCTTGAATAGCTCGGCAACTGCTTAAGATGCCGATTGCAGAGAATGCTGGCTCGGGGATTCCTTGCTTGAGAGTTATAACCTCGTCGTGATTCTCAGTTTGGATATTAGCGAGTTTCTAGCAAACCCTTTCCAGGCAAAATGGATGGACGTTGCTGCTTGCATATGCTATTAAATATTTTATTTTTACCTTCGTTTATGGTCAACCTCTTCTTGCGTAGGGTAAAACACTCTGTTTACTGCAGTGTTCCATAGGCAGTCTTACACATAACAATATCCTCTGATATATTACCAATATGCTGAGAATCGAACCCGGGACGAAGGTGAGTGCCAGGCAGCATACCACTACACCACTTAATAATATCTTTCGACTTTATCCTGACTCATTTGTAATTTTTTATTCCACCTGCATTTATTCCTGTTTATTTTTAGTGTCTGACACCACCTCAGCCAATTTCGTTGAATAATCTTAACTGTACACGACTCAGATGCAATGAGTAATTTCATACCAGTCAAGAGTTACACATATACTGCTTGTCCTTATCCCTTCATGTGGTTAGAAGTCTACCTCATTCACACATACACAGACATCCCCCCACCTCCCATCTCCACACGCAAGCTTCTTCTTGTGTGCATGGCTCAGAGCATTATGCGTACTCTTTCACACTACCTCCCTCGGGTGTAATAATAAAGGAAGCGGTAACAACCAGACATTGTTCTCGGAGGTGGTGAGCCTAGAAGAGGGGCCTGGAGTGTGAGTGGGAGACTAAGGCCAGACTTTCATAGTCCAGATCATTGTAGTCACGGGAGACCAGCCTATGCCCTTAGCGGTGAGTAGGATATGAAAAGGGAATGGAAGAGTAAAAGAATGTAGAAGAGAGAAGATTGATCTGCGGAGAAGAAGGGAGGGAATAAAAAGGAAGAAGGGAGAGAATATTTAAGAAGACGTCCAGAGGAAGAAAGAATAAGGAAGCGAACAGAACGAGGAATACAGGCAGAGATGATTGTAAAGGAGAGAATTAAGAATACACAACAGGGAAGCGATGGTGGGAATGAAAGATTGCACTGCAGATATTTTCAGAGACATGTTCTTCACCCCACTTCAGCCTTGAAGAGAGAGAATTTCAGATGAGGAGAGAAAAAGAAAGCCAGTGCACTGTGTTAGACAAGTCTACGTGTTGCAAGACAGGATATACTCTGGGTATTGCAACGAAGGGGCAAGAGTGTAACTGAAAAGCCAGCCATCCTACACCTTGTGGGTCAGTACATATTGATAATGGCAGAACACCGTTGTTTCACTCTCTTCTTTAAACAATACACTGTCCTCGAAACGCAACACCAGTGGTTCAGCGGCAGCACGCTCTCTTGACAAGTGAGATTAACAGGCTCTATTTTTCTCTGGCCTGCGGATATGATGGACACCTTTCCTAAGGTCCATGTCCCTGTTCACCAAGCAGTGAGAAAGTGCCTGGAGGTAAATCAACTAAAGGGTCGTATTTTGGGAGAAGCTGTAAATTCCTAACTACACACACACACACACACGAGCAACTGTTTCACATGTACCCCACCTCTTATCAATACGACCCAAGCCATTGTGGGAAGATTTCATAGTTGTAACGCTTTGAAATGGAGAGATGCGGTGGACTGTACAAATCTGCGTAGTCTTCCTCTCCTGTTAACAGAAAACGCACTGAATGTTGAAGAACCATACAGCATGGAATGCAGCATAATACTCTTTCTGCAGTGGTATTACTGTTGAAACGATTTTAAGTCTTAACAGGACCCGGAAATCAATCCCAGTGCCCTATTCTAGTGACGTATGCAATAATCTGCAGCAACACAGACTGCATCTAAAGACACGTTTAACATATTGCTTATTAGAAGATACCGGTGGTGGTAATGGAATTTCTGCCTACCTTCTTCTATCACACATTTATATTTACCCTTACAGTCGGTCCCTTCTTTTCCCCATTTCTCACTATTGCATTGATCTTATTTCCTGCTCTACCATTGCTCTACCATTACCCCTCCCTCAGTTCCTCGCCTAGCACTAGATATGCTATCCAGTTTGATAGCACCCTCTCACCATCTGTATTACTTTCTCTCATACTGCCTCTCCTTTCCTTGCAGAACCGCACCGTAACATATTATGTTACTCACAGCCTTTTCTCCTTCACCTTCCTTCGTCCTACAACCTTCCAACCCCCAGCCGGCACACCCCCTTCGTTCTCGCCCACTCGCCAAGGACCAAGGCACTAAAACCCAATTACCATTGAAGACGTGATGTTTTCCCAACTTGGGGAAATTTCGAGAGAGAGAGAGAGAGAGAGAGGTTCAGTGGAGTGACCTTTATAAGTTGGAGACCAATATCATGGATGGTTTCTACTGTGGTCCTATGAAATGACTGATATGGATTTCTTTTCATGCATTTTGATCGCCTTACTGAATGTTTTTTTATCTGTCCGTTTAAAATAATATTCTTTCTTTGCTCATACCATTTTGTGCAGTGAATATCAGTCTGGATATTTTTTTTTCCAAGGTAATATCGTAAGACTGTTTACTAAAACTGACCAAAATATCTACTGATTTGCCTTTCAGTCTGCCATTTAAGTTATACATCGCTCTGTCCATCAGTATGAACATCTATAAGGAATAAGTAAATGTAATAAATAAAAACAAAAACAAATAATCAGTGGTATACTAAAGAATTCAAGCAAATTCAGTTAAATCATAAGAAGTTGTTGGAAATGTTACTTCCATCTTCATATTTTTTTTCTATAGGAGGGCAAAACTAACTGCCTTTTATTTTATGATGATGTGTTTGGCTCCAGGAATTTCGATACATGATGCTCAGTGTTCTATCAGTGGTGAAATCCAATTATTTTTTTAATGCAAGGTAGAAGAAACCAAAGACCAGGAGCTTGCAAACTGTTTCCTCCAAGAAAAAACAAAAACAAGATAACAGAGATCAAAATTCAAGATTCGTTCATTTCGAGATGCCTGGACACACTGCATTTCAAAGACTTGAGATCATAGGCAGTAGGAAATACAGACAGAGGGAGACAGTTCCAGCGTTGGCCTGTTGCATGCATGAAAGACTGGGACGAAGGATACTGCAGAATTGCCCATCAGCTCTTTACTGTCCTCCATCTCTTCTTTTTCCTCCATCCACCAGGCTTCCAAACTCCCACCCTCCTCCTCTCCACCTCGTGCAGTTCTCATTTCTACCTTCCTTCAGTTATATTTGATCATACAGCTGACAACTAAACCAAGGGGGAAAGAAATATAATGTAACGATGTATTTGTGTTATAATGCCTGAGGTCAGATCCTGAGAGGTTTAACTACGACTAAGGAAAATCTAGTGAGTTATTATCTTCACTCACTATCAATTTCTTCTTCTTGGACACCCAAGCACTCTTTATATTGTCTCCCACCTTGTATCTCAGCCTTGTTTTTTATTTGCTTCTTTTTTTCCAACCACCCAAGACGCAGTCACCTTTGCTCTCTCTCTCTCTCTCTCTCTCTCTCTCTCTCTCTCTCTCTCTCATTTTCGGTTCTCTTCTCATTCATTATTTTTATTTCTTATTGTCCTTCTCTAATTTTCTTCATCCTTCCGTCTCCTACCCATCCATTTTCTCAATTTTTTTCCCTCAATTTTTTTACCATTTTCCTTTTATTTTCCTATGACACAACTCTCTCATGTGTCCCTTGATGATTACCACATTCATAGGCTATATCAGTTCTCATATTTTTTTTCTCTCTCTCTCCAGACGCCTTCATTATATCATGTCCTTTCTCCAGGTTTCCTCATTACTTCATTCAATTCGTTTCTTCTGTATTGGTTTCCTTCAACTTTGGTTAATACTGTTTTTTTTTTTTTTTTTCCTCACTATCATCTGTTCATTCCTCTTTTACTCCTGTGTACCATGTTTCCTGTAGTTTGGTGGCGAGTATGCTTTACTTTTTTTTCGTTCATATATCATCATAACAAGTATACCCCTTTCTTTTTCTTCTGGCTATCTTTTTCTTTACAGTGTCCATTTTAAATGAAGAAGCATCTCTAGGAGCGGCCCAGACAGTCTTTCACACTGTAAGTACTTTTCTGAAGCGAAGCCTCATATGGTGCCTCACTGTAGCTTCCTAAGGGTTTCCATACACAACATGCTTCATTCTAGGGAGGATTCACATGGCACTTCACTTTATCAAGGCCTCATACAGTCTCGCATCTATCCAGGACTGTTTTACCTGTTCATTCTCAAACTGATTTGATTTACGTCTTTGTATTGTTCGTGTTATGTCAATGCCCAGTTGCTTTGCTGTCTCGTTCTTCTCTCTTTCCAAAGACAGGAGCATCTTTTTTAGTGGCCCGGTCAGCCAGTCACGCCTAAGGATTTTAACACACAAGGTATTTCGCAAATTATTGTGCTTTACATTAGCGAAGCCCCCAAAGGTTCCGAATCTATCTACAACTACTGAACCTGTTAGTGTGGGAGCCTCTCTAGGAGTATCCCCATCAGTCAGTAATATCCTAAGGAGTTTCACACTCAAGGTGCTTCTCAAGCGAACTCCTGTAAAGTGTTTCTCTGTATATCCCAAGGGTTTTTCACATGCAAAGTGCTTCCTCGAGCGAGGCTTCATAAGTGGTTTCACATCTATATATTACTTTTTAACTTAATTGTCTTCATTCAAATTTATTATATCATTATAGAAGTGAAGAAGAAGAGGTATGAGGATAAGAGAAGAAATATCAACTGAGAGGATGAGGGTGGGGTTGGAAGAGAATGAAAGAGAGAGGAAGGAGAGAGGCAAGGACCAGAATAGATGAGAAGAAGTAAAGGAAAATTGTGGGAGAACACGGGACTGAAACTGTGAGAGGAAGGGAAAATACTGAGGATAAAAGTGCAATATCAGTGATGAAAGTATAGAAGGGGAAGAGAGAGAGAGAGAGAGAGAGAGAGAGAGACAGACAGACAAAGACAGACAGAGGGAGAGAGAGGGGGGGGGGTTAAGTGAACAGGCGAAAGAAAAGAGAAGAGGAAGAATTTGAGGAGAAATGAAATCGAAGGAAATAATAGTACCAAGCATGGTAAAGAGAGAGAAAAATGAAGGCACTGTAGAATGGGATGAAGAAAGGATAAAAGGAAAAAAGTCTGTGTGGGATAAGATGACAAAAATGTAATGGAAAAGAAATGAACTTAAAAAAAAATCTCAGAAATGGCAGGAAGAGGAAAAGTCATATGAGAGTGAAGGAGGGGGTTGGGGAATAGAAACAGGGTGAAAAGTGCGAGGATGAAAGAGGAGAGGGGAAAGAGGGAAGCGGGGAGGGCGAGGGAAGTGGGTGAGGGAGAAAAATGAGAGAGGGAAAGAGAGTCAGAGTGAAGAAAGTGAGGGAAGCACAGTGGGAGGCTGAGGAGGAGCAGGAGAAGAGAGGGGAGGCAAAAACCGGTATAAATAAAACAAACCACACACACACACACACACACACACACACACACACACACACACACACACACACACACACACACACACACACACACACACACACACACACACACACACATTAATTTTGGAAGATTCCGCATGGACTATTTTATCACTCATCTTTCTTTTCTGGCGCCATAATGTAAGGCCATGAAGTACGGCAGCCACTGTGTAACAAAGCCTTGGCCAGCAACATGCATCAAACGCCAGGTTTAAAGAGGATAGTTGTGGCTTCACCTGTTCAGTACAGTAAGATCCTTTATAAATTAATCCTGCCACCACCAGACAAATTTATTCAGGCTAAGAGAGATCCCTCAGAACATCTGGGTAGATCCTATGATGCTGCTTAGATTTTGGAGGGAGAAAGTGTCAGAGTGAGCTTGTGTTACCTGTGAAAGGAATAACTGTATGGTCTGATTTACTGAGAGGCTGGGTTATGGTGTGTGTGTGTGTGTGTGTGTGTGTGTGTGTGTGTGTGTGTGTGTGTGTGTGTGTGTGTGTGTGTGTGTGTGTGTGTGTGTGTGTGTGTGTGTAAATTCTCTGTACTCATAATTATTCCCCTAATTATCCTTAAAATATGACACCACTATCGTTTTGCTTCAATCATCCCCCATAAATTAGACACCGATGTACTATAATTTTATGACCATATTAAATTGTCCAATCTCTGTGATAAAGGAAATAACTTCCACAGCATCTCCCCCTGGCATTAGACTAACAGGCTTTGCTGTTCACACTGACACTTCAGTCTCATTTGCTCTGTCCTACGATAGAATTAATACAACCAGTCTCATTTTCATAACTCTTTCGTGTTGTTAGATGCAATACTTCTGAAACTTAAAAAATATTATCACGCACTGCATTGAAAATAAGACTGTAATATGTGATCACAAAACCACATTATTCTTACCCACCTCCATTTACATAACAACTAACTTTTCTTTAGTTATCGAGAAAAAATCGTGTATATTTCGCCACTGTACCCTCAACGAAAACAGACTATTTCTACCTTAGTTATAGACCCACTTCAGTCATATGGCAACTCAATGCGATTACCGTGCGTCCTTTAATTAATCCGGTACACTTAATGGGACTCTACTCGCAAGTCTCCGTTTCCTTCATTGATATGTCCAAGTTAGTGGTTATAATAGAATGTACAGAAGTAAAATATCAGCATCAGTGTGAATGTTTACCTACCACATCAGCATAATTTCAGACCTGTGATAAAAAAGTGAAAGGAAAAATATATAGTAAATATTAGCTGCAAAATCAGTAGCTGTGTTTATGTGGAACTGAGTACCACAGAATCAATCTCTCTCTCTCTCTCTCTCTCTCTCTCACACACACACACACACGAGTTGTCATCATATCAATGTCAGACTGAGGACAAGGATCACTGCTGCTGTGTATACGGTAAATTTTTCACCATGTCTGTGCAAATTCATCTCAGTCTTCATTGTGCTCATTCCTACCTGGCCCTCACTGACGACGTTATCCCGAGTGTTTGGGTCGGTAGTGAATAATGAAAAAGATATAGTAGCAGAAATTTTTGAGGAAATATGAGGGAGATCAAAGGTGGCTTTAAGGAATTTACAGAACCTGCAAAAAAGTGAGGTAGGATGCGACAATGAGCGAGTATGAGAGAACGTGGAGTGAGGGAAACAAGGCAGATGATAAGACAGCGTTTATGAGACGGATGAGACAAGCCTTCAGGACAGAATGGAGAGGGTGTGGTGAGGTGTAGTGAGTGGCAGTGGTGAGAGAGTGTGAAGAAAGGATGTGGTGAAGGTGGTGTGAGGATGTAATGGGAGTGTGGTGAGAAGGTGTGGTGAATATGTGATGAAAATGTGGAGTAAGAGTGTGGTGAAAGGTTGTGGTGAGTGGACTGGTTCGAGGATGTGGTGAGCGTGGGTAATGAGAGGATGTGGTGAAGCTTTTAGATTTTAGGGTGTGGTGAGCTGGTGTGGCGAAGGTGTGCGATGAAAAGATGTGATGAAAGTGGGTGGTGAAGGTGTGTTGGTTTAGGGTGTAGAGAGAGAATGTGGTGAGGAGAGGTGGGATGGTGTGGTGACCAGTGGTGGGATGTTGTGGTTAGTGTGGTGAGTAGTAATGAGTGCGTGTGGTGAGTAGCTACTATAACCCAGGATTTGCCCAACTTCATCTCAGTCGCTCCCAGGTTTAAGCTTTCGTACCGTAGAATTTAGACACAATGCATTATTTTCCTCTTTGATAAATAAGCATAAAGATACAATTTGTTCCGAATACTCCTGTGGTTTATATGACTTAAGCTCCTGTTGCATATTTAGGGTGGTAAGGGTAAAGGGAAAAATGCTGGTGACAATAACACGATGAGACGGTGAAAAGAAGGTGGTGACGCTGATCTTGAGACTGTGAGAAGAGTAGGCAGTTGATGGTCATATGCATGAGTGGTGGCAAAATGATGGTGTTAGTGGTGAGAATGCAGGTGATAAAGGGATGGAATAGTGTTGCTTGGTGAAGGATTATATGACCGTGGTGGTTAAGTTCGTGGTGAAGGTGACGGTGGTGTGGAAGAGGATGATAATAAGGATGATTAAGATGGCGCAACTGATAACATAGGTATATATATTCAACCATACACCATCCCTTGAAACTCCACATTGTCTGAAAGGTACTTGCTAATTCTTCGTGCCACTACTGAGATAGACTACACTGGATGAGTAGGGTGGGTTGGTGGGATAAAAAATGGAATAGGTGTATAGTGGGGACTAGGTCCTTATCCATGGAAGAAAATAAGGCCATGGAGGAAATAAGTCCATGAGAAATAAATCCACACAAAGAAAACAGCTCAATGGGAAGAACAGGTCCATGGTGAACTACAGGTCCATGATGGAGAGTCAGTTCACTGTAGAATATAGGCTCATGTGGGCAAGCATATTCTTTGGGGAAAATAAAACTATACTGAAAATTGTTCCATAGAGAAAGAAAGGTCTTTGGGGAAATTAGGTCCATAAGGAAATAGATTCGTAAGGAGAATATAGGTCCAGGGTGATAATAGGTCCTTAGGGAAAAGTAGGTCCATGAGGTACAGGGAAAAAATTGGTCAGTGCAGATACAGGTCCCTGGGGGGAAATAGGTGGGAGGGGATTGACTCCTTCCGGTATAGCCTGACGAGCTTGTGTGTTGGTATTTTCTATGATTTTATGTTCTGTTTCATTTTAACCCTTTAATTTTGACCATTTATGTTACGAAAATCATTTATAGTAAAAAGACGCTGTTCTCATTTTATTCTCATGCAATATCAGACGATTCTGTTGAACTTAGGAGACCACGGTAGTTTTTCAAAAAAGAGTTAATGAAAGCTATACTCAACCTGTCAGATCCAAAAGTTATCTCGCTGAAAAAAAAAAAAAAAAAAAGTTTTCAGGTAGCAAATATAAAATGAAAAAGACGACATCATATCGAAAGGGCTGAATATAAATCATCAAACTGATCTGGTAAAATATGGCTGCAGTAAGTATAGTTTAATGAAAATTTATATTCACAAACGACGGAACTATTATCATATCGCTCCTGGCATTTTTGTTGAGTGAACTGGTACATGGCATGGGCGGTATAAAACACACATTTCACATTTCATTAACCCTGCAATACGCCAACCTATCTAATTTCAGGCCAACTGTAAAATTCCCCAGCTGTGAATGGAGGTGCAGTAAATGTATTCATAAAAATGTCGCTACGCTGCCTGTGTAACTCCAGCTGCACCTAACTTACTGCCATTCAACAAAGTGGCCTCTTTTCAAAGGCAGAACTTAGTCAACAGAAAGGAAATAGAGTCAGATCCGGGTATCAGGTCGTGCAGGGGTGCGGCACACCTACTGGCTACACACACACACACACACACACACACACACACACACACACACACACACACACACAGAGGCTAATTCTTGCTGTTTTCTCATGGGTGGAGCTATATTCGTAGGTGACTTTCAGTCCAATAGAAACCTGGCCTGGGCAACGGAAGGGCATCATGGACTGGCAGGAGGGAGTAGAGATGAGTTATTGTAGCAAGGCACGATGGTGTTTCCGTGGCTACGATTCTGAATGACCCTTGGGATAGTGTGTGTGGCTTTAAGTTCATATAACTAGGAACTGATTGGGTGTGCGAGATGATACCAAAGCATGGAGTAAAATTATAGGCTGGTCGTGGGCCCACAAGGCACAGCGATGTTTATTTGGTAAGCATTCATTGGTCTGGTCTTGGCGTGGCGTAACGTCGGTGGCTGAGAGGAAGGTAAGCAACTAGCGGGGTAAGGCGGGGAAGACTGACAAGGTGAGAGAAACAGGGTGTGTGTGGAAAGACAGTAGGTGAGATGGAGAAGGAGACAATAGTAAAGGAGTTAATGTAAGGTGGACAATGAAGAAAGAATTAGATAATGGAGTTAACAGTTAGGTGTGTGTAAAAGATGGAATGGAAAAAAGGGGAAAGCAAAATGGTGCACACTGAACAAGGGAAAAACTGGAGGGGGAGTGATTTGAGAGACGGAATCACTGGATAGAGAAAAGTGACCATGAAGTGTAGGGTAGGTTGTTAGGATGGAAGTGTGAGTGGACAGTTGTGTAGAATAAAAGGAGAGAGTTTTCCATGCAACAGGAGTGAGATGTGAATTCTACAGGGTAAGAAATGGGAAGACCGATAAGGAAGAGGGTAAAGGTGAGGGCAAGCGTTATAAAGTATCTTCTTACATTTCCAAAAACAGCGCACTCATTGTTTTGAGTCTATAATTCATGTAAGCATGTATATTCAGGAATATTTTTCTTACTTCTTAACACCACCCCAAAAGTTGAAGGGCAATATATGCAATAGCTTATACTTTTATAATTCACTTGAACTTCACAGTGACTGGCCATAAAGGTTAGCAGAAGTTCAATTTTGTAGGCTTTGATATTGCCCTTAGAAGTACCCATACTCATAGTAATACGAGTATACGCTAATTTTTTTTTTTTTTCATGTGTTCGACTCTGGGCAAAGGCTCAGGGCCTATTTCTTGGGGGCAGTTGCCTATCCCAAGGCCCAGTAGTCCTCCTACACCTCCACATGTCACCACTTCGGCGCTAACACCCACCGTCCATATTGAATACATGCTAGGGCTGTCTCATACAGGACTGGTGTATTGGTATTAGCGGGGGTACTTTTACGACATGGCGGGTCATCTGGTAGATCAGGAAAGTCTGCTTTTAGGTATATGACGTATAGACTTTAAAAAAGAAAAAGCAAACAAGTTATCAAAATTATATATTTACAAACTAAATCATCCTGTTGCTCCATAAAACTTTCCTTCTGTCAAAATGTCGTTTCTATTCCCTCGCTTTATACATCCCTCTATTGTCATTCTTCTCTCTCATAGCCCCTCTCTCCTTCAGTAAATAACACCAGCCTATTTCCCAGTGTAAAGTCAGTTATGGTTAGATGAAATGGTGAGAGGTGGGCCACACAGGGAATCATGAAGGGGCTCCACTATGGCTACCTCCAGGCCTTAAGTTATCATAGGCATCCCTAGGACCTGTTATCTCCCGTAAAGTCTTTATGTGTTGGAAGTGTGAGGCTCAGGGGGACAGTTATCTGTAAGAGGGCGAGGGGAAGGGGAAGATAAATGGGTACTGGTGTGTGTGTGTGTGTGTGTGTGTGTGTGTGTGTGTGTGTGTGTGTGTGTGTCTACAATCATCATGGCTGTTACTAAGAGAGTTAAGTACTCTCGTGGATGACGTGAGCTTCGTTCAGAATTATTACAAGAAAGAACCAAAGGATTGGAATGTACAGAGGAAACGAAGCTTGAGAAAAGGGAGTTCTACTTGAACTGAACAGTTTTGTGCATGATGGACTGAGATTACGGGATAATCCTTGTATCTTAGAGCAGAACATAGAGAAAGGTATAAGTGTAAACTGTAAACTGTATGCATATGAATTCCAGTCTTTTAACATCAAATTTTCTGTATCAGTTCAGGGTGACTAAAAAAAAAAAAAAAAAAAAAAAGAATAAAAGAAAGCAACAGAAAGATAATAATAATAACCAATCTGTCAACTTTCCGATAAGCCTCCCGTATTAACTCCTCTCCTTTTTTATTTTTGCTGCCTCATATTCGGCCGCCTACGCTCATTGTTTAAATAATGTGCTGCTGCGTATTATAATTGTTAACAGTTCGTTCTTAACTCTCTTGAAACATGTAAATAGCCTCAAATAATAGACTGCAGTAAGCCATTCTTTAAATATACCTGATAATTAATTATGGTTGTCTTAATCCATTGAGCGTCCAGAAACAGAGGTTAACCAAGGTTTCCCAGAATAAAAATAAATTTCAGATCTAGTATGATGGGGATTTTTAAAGACTCAAAGTGGAAACAGATATTTATTGATGGAACTAATTTAATCCTACTTAGGTATCCACAATTTCTTTCACTTTTCTTTAGACTTATCTTACACATCAAATCACATAAGATATCTGGCACTTATATCCCACGACCCCCACCCTCAATCACTACACACCTAACACAAACTCAACTCCCAGCGCACCCTCCACCATTATACATTTCCCTAGGAAACACTCATCTCATTTCTGTCCAACTTTCTATTGAAAGCGTTAATCGTTACTCTCAGTCCTTCATGTATGCAACAGGTCAGCTCTGGAGCTGTCTCCTCTGTATGTATTTCCTGCTACCTTTGACCTCCAGTCTTTTAAACGCAATGTGTACATGCATCTCAAAATGAGCGAATCTCGAATTTAGCTGTCTGTTATCTTGTTTTTGCTTTGTCTTGGAGGGAACAACTGTGGGGCTTCTAGATTTTGTTCCTTCTTCCGTGCACAAAAAAAAAAAACTTTTACACACACACACACACACACACACACACACACACACACACACACACACACACACACACACGCACACACACACGCACGCACGCGCGCCCTACTCTCACCACTCTCCAAGCACTCATCTCCATACATTCAGCAGCTCAATGGATTAAGGAACTGAAAATTATATCCTTTCATTGCAAGTTGTTAGTCATTAGTTTCTAGGTCATTTCGGGGTAACGTGTCTTGTTATGAATGTTCCTGTCCACTAACTGTTTGGTCTACACCGCATCCTGTGAGGGGAGGTGTCGGCCATGAAAGAACACTCATGGGTTTCTGGCCTTCCTTAGCACCGGTCCCTCCTCTTCGACATACCCGTATAATCCACCATGTTGTCACCCAACTTAATTTTTGACCTACCTCCTCTTTTTTCAACTTTTCCACTACTGCAAACTCTAGTCACTAATCTTTCATTCTCCATTGAGTCAGTATACCTCATTACATCAGTTCCCTCTCTGTTCAGTCATAATACCCGGTTAAATTCCCAGAATTTTGGCATAAAAATGGGAGAAATAGAATTCCCCCGAGCTAAGCCCTGTATTGGACTATATAGCCCCGCTAGGGTTACAGGAGGGAGCTACCCCTCCCGGCACGGCAGCCCGGGCGAGGCTCGAACTTGCAATCCCCCGATCATAAGTCCAGCGCGCTACCACTGTGCTACCGCGCCCCCAGAGAATTTTGGCATAGGTAATTGCCTTTCTGCATTACCATTTATTTATAGACTGACATTAAACGTTGAAAATGGTGAGCGTTTTTAGTGAGCCATGACTCCAATGAACACTGATAATTTGATATTCAGCTCGGCACAGGGGGAACACATCGCTAGCTGCGGCAGTAAACAGTTTCATGCTCCGTGTTTTGCTGTATCAAACTATGGATCAACAGAGGCTCGATTGTCAGCGTATTTGTCTCCCGCTGCGTGTGCGTCGAACTGAACCCGTTGCGAACATTTAAACTGGGTGCTGGTAGTATGTGCTATCTTATACTTACATATGTTCACACCTGCCCGTTCTACCGAGGCCATATGTAGACTCTAACACACACTAACAATATCATTCCAAGACGCTGAATTTCACATGCACCATTCTTCCTTGAGACACTCCTTCACCGTTCATGTTTTATCAGCACGGAGAAGGGTAATTTTTGGCTCTTGCTCTCACTCTATTGAAAAGATCCGGTTCTGCGGTGGACCTGATATGATCCAATGATATGTAGATGGCAAAGTGATCTTCCACAGGACCGGCCGACATGTCACAAAACACACCCCTCATACCACTGCACCAGCCATAAATAAGACATATCCAGCATCTGTTCAGTATAAATCTTTCGCATTGGCGCCAAAATGACGACATACGAAGGTACGAACGTGGTATGGAAAAACACTTTTGGAACCAAGAAAATGGACGATCGGGTCTATGTCCGGATTGGGCGGCACACATTATTAATAATCAAGGTCTATTTCTCCTTCCCCTTCCAAATACAGTACTTCATAAATGAGCTGAGTAAGATTTGGGCTGGGATTCAAGGATTATTTAGAGATTCAAGATATCAAGATTGAATTTTGTTTTGAAATTTCGAAATATTGACAAGAAAGGTGCAGTCTCCAAAAACTTACTAATTTTGTTCATGATAACTGCCCAGCGCGCCCCCTTGCACTTTTACACGTTAGTCTCGTCATCCAACGCCGACTGCACAAATGAATTACAATGGTTCGATGGTTAGTGAACTTACGATGTGCGTACCCTGAGTCAAGGATTGAAATCCATGCTGTGGTAGATATCTAAAGGGGGTAATAACAGCATGTCCTTTTAGAATGTTTCTGTAGTGTTCGCACTTGTCCATTGACTGATAACACATAAAAACTCTGTCACGCATAAACATAGCCAATATGTCTTTTCCAGTTTACCTGAATCACTCTTCCCACAGACATCAGTTCCCAATCAGCACGTTGCCAACACTGAAAATGGTTAATTCTAGCTATTACTCTCCCTCCAAGCAGAGGCTCTGGACCTACAATGGACCTGAAATTTGAGTGGTGAAGACGCTGATGCCGGTGCGTTTGACTCCATACCAAGGTACACCTCATGCGGTTTTTTAAAATGTAATTGGTCATTCAGTCATACTGAATGTCAAATCTGGTGCCTCGAGAAAAGACTCGGCAACGTCGCACCTTCGTCATTCAAGCAAATAAAATAAGGCATTATGGTAGGTAAATTTTGGGTCAGGCCTAAGTTAGGTAGAGACTGGTTTAATGTCAAATCACTGCTTTTCTGATTATTAATATTATTATTATTTAATGTGTGTGTGTGTGTGTGTGTGTGTGTGTGTGTGTGTGTGTGTGTGTGTGTGTGTGTGTGTGTGTGTGTGTGTGTCTGTGTGTGTGTCTGTGTGTGTGTGTGTGTCTGTGTGTGTGTGTCTGTGTAAATATCATTATATTATGTGTGTGTGTCTGTGTGTGTGTGTGTGTCTGTGTGTGTGTGTCTGTGTAAATATCATTATATTATGTGTGTGTGTGTAATTAACCGACATGTTTCATCTGTTCCCGAGCGAAGGCCTGACGTTGCCGAGTCATTTCTCGCTGAGCTCACTCCGATGTTGCCAATATGACTGGATGAAGAAGTGTACCCGAAGAAAAACCACGCGTACCGCATCCTGGTAGTGGTGCGAGGGACTGGGAAGGCAAACTGGCAACCAACAATGCCCACAGAGACGACTGAGGAGGAGGAGGGGAGAGGAAGGAGTTATAAATAGCATTGTTGTTGTTCTTAGTTTTTTTTCGTATTTTATATTACGCAAATCCAGTAAGAAAAAAAAAAATCATTGCTATTCACTTACCTGCAACCCTGGACCTCCCTTCACACTTGGCTTTGTGACCTGTACTGTTCTGTCACATCGCCTTCCCACCCCGACACACCAATTCAGAGTGTGGTACTGCGCCTTCATATGTGGAGTCAAATGTGCACATACTCATCACAACACACTCTCATTACTTTACTTATTGGCACATTACCTTCATTATTATCTGCCTTCCTGCATCACCTATACATATTTTCCTCATTTTCTTCAGTCTAATCGACACCTTACACTCCCGTCAAGTCTTACTTTTCACTGTCATCCTAGCCCAACTTTCTTCCCTTCTTCCTGCCATCTTACTTTATTTCTTTGTCTCCTGCCTACGAATTCTCAATTTTTTTTTTATAAAGGTGAGAACTACACTAACTATCGCCATTGAACCATCGTATCCTTCCAGTGTTAACCTGCCTTGAAGCTTTAATAACTCAGTTCTATCTCTGTCTATCTCTCTGTACCCATACACCATAATCCCGTAAGAGGTGGCCACAAACAATTCGCCTCTATATTGCCCCGTCCCCTGCCTTTTCGCTGCTCCCCCTCCCTACGTACACCCCTCCCCCTCACGCTTCCCTTCGCTCACCCCTCTGTATCTCACTCACGTACCACTCTCCATCCCCACCACAGGGCCAAACCACTTCAATGTATTCCTCCCAACTTTTCTGTATCACATTCACACCACAATATTCCTTCATTTCTTTGTCTGCCAGTTTGTCGCTCAATGTAACTCCACTTGCTCGTCTTAAATAACTTATTTCCACTGCTCTCTCTCTTGACCTTCCAACAAGGTCTAAGCTTCGCTTCCTGTCATGCAGCGACCTTCTTACTCTCATGTTCATTTCCTTATTTCGTATCACTGCGTTCAATAAACCGGCATCCTTTCTTCCCTGTTGTAACTTTTAAAGCTTTTCATCCTCCAAACTTCCATCCTTAATCATAACACTACCCAAGTGCTTAAATGCACTCACATTTATAATTTCCTCATGATCCAGCCTCAGTGAGCATTCAGTGACTTCATTTATCTCGACGACGACAACGTTACCCTTCCCTTCACCTTTAGATTTCGATTCATACATATTCTCCCAGACTTATTCACCAAGCCATGCAGTTCCCTTCCGTCATCACTTAACAATTCAGTATAATCTGCAAACAACAGAACAGAAGTTTCTCAACGCTGCCCTCTTTCATTAGGACTTTCAAACATTCACTGCCTTACCTTGTAGCTCTTTCATAACACCATTCATATATTAATTGAACAGCCATGGAGGTAAGAGACATCCCTGTTTCAATCCAACATTCAGATAGAAAAATTGACTCAGTTCACTATCCACAAGCAGTGCAGCCCTAGCGCCCTCAGTACATACCCTTCACGGCATTCAACAGCTTAACATTTACTCCATATATTTTAATACGGTATTTTCCACATTCTTTGTGAACCCACTATGCCATACCGTTTCTCCAAATCCGTGAAGGCAGAATACAACATTTTTTCCTTCTCTAGAAACTTTTCTACTAAACACCTTTGGCTGAGTATCTGATCTGCACAACCTCCCTGTTCTTCTCCAGCTAATTATTCTATTATTTTCCTAAAATGTCAGTAAGTATCCTAATGTATACTGTTCCTGTCACGCTAAGAAATAAATGCCCCAATGAATACCACACACTTCTTTTTCCCTTTATTCATTGTACAGGGAAATAATTATACCTGACGTCCAATCATCCGGGACCCAACCTTCCTCCCAGGCCAAGCTGCACATCTTCCATATCCAGTCTACTACTATCTCTCCCCCATGCTTCAGTATTTCACTTCTGGTTTCCCCATTTTGACTTTCTTCATTGCTTCCACTAACTCCATCCTACTGATCTCTTCCTCCCTTCTCATCTCCTCCTTCTCCCAAATAGTCCCCAACCACTTTATGTTTAACAGTTCCTTAAATTGTTCTCTCCTTCTGCTCACTTTTTCTCTCTTCTCCATTACCAATCTACCAGTTTTATCCTTCACTCCCCTACTAACTTCTTTATCACCCTGTCTGTTTCTTTACCTCCTTCCAGAACATTTTCTTACATGCCTTCAACTTTACACTCAAATTCCTTCCAAATTCCTCATCCACTCTCTTCTTACTCTCTTTTACTAATCTTTTAACCTCTCTCTTCTTCTCTGCATATAACGCTCTGCTCTGTCTCTCAACGTCCTTCATGCCTCTGCATCCCATCCACTCACTATATGCCAACTTCTTTTGTGCCACAGCTTGTCTCACTTCTTCATTCCATCACATTATTCCTTGCACTCCCTTCTGTCTTCATTTCACCCCACACACCACTTCACATGCTACACAGTTTTCTTCTGTGAACATCTTGCACAAATCCTCCAATTCCCTCATCTGCTCCAAATCACGTTTACTCAATCGCTCCTCCACTTCCCTCTTATATTCCGTTTTTCTTTCATTCTCTTGCAACTTCTCTGACCTCTTTCTATGGACTACTCCTTCCTGTCTTTCTCTCCTACTAATCCATAGCAATCGTACTTTGCGTTTCACCACCTCCAAATGGTGGTCAGAAAGTCCACTCCTCCAGCCTCTGTATGCTCTTGCATCCATTACATACCTACTTACCTTCTCATTCTGTCAACCTCAGACACATAATCAATCACTGTCTTCCGTTCATTCAGTTCACCACCCACCCCTCTCATCACTCGCCATGTATACCTGTGGATCATTTTGTGCCTAAAGAGGGTATTGACTATCACAAACCCCCTCCCTGCACAAATGTCCACTAGAACACTACAATATTCATCCACTTCTTCTGGTACACTCCACTCACCAACTACTCCATCCACCTTCACATTCTCTACTTTTCTATTCAATCTCCAATCAAAAACACTCTCCCAGTCCCCTCAAACTTTTCTATGCATGCTTCCACATTTGACCAGAACTCTTCTTTCACTCTGCTCACAGTCTTCCGTTGACACATACACACACAATCACCCATGCTTGTATTCCTACTTTCAATCTTACTCAAACAATCCTTAAACCAAATGATCCATATTCTCATATATTCTCCCTACATCTCTTACACAGTGAAGTACAGACACCCTCCTTTGCCATCTCATGCTCACCTACTCCTGCACATATACCCAGTCTGTACTCCCACTGTCTCACATTCTCACCTCACCATTTGGTCTCAGCCAGTCCACATATGTCCACTTTTGCATCCTCAAGCACCTGGACAATCTTTCTCTTTCACCCTCATCATTTACACTCCTCACAGTCCATATTGAAATCTGCACCATGACCTTTGTACATTCCTTAGTCGTAACCTGTTGGCCAGTCCTTGTCTGAGGCATTTTGTTTGTTGCTTTCTGGGAAGGGGCGCTAACCCTCCGCTGTCCCACATGTCGACACGTAGGGAACACGTATTGGTTGGTTATAAGGTTACGACCCAGCGTATTAGGCCTAATTAATTTCCTGACTTACCGGAAATCAGTTAGCTTGTCACTCAGTGTAGAGTCACCCTCGGGTAGAGTAACACTACACCGAGTAAGTGGATGATGGGCGCCCACAGCGACCATTGTAGAGGGGAATAATTATAGCTGACTTCCAATCCTCTGGGACTCTACCTTCCTCTTCGACCAATCTGCACATCTTCCTTCTCCACTCTACTACTACCTCTCCTCACTTGCTTCAGCATGTCATCACACACACTCCATCAGTTCCTGGGGTTTCACCATACGGCCGCTCAGTGTAAATTCATATAAGAGGTAGTCTTGGCCGAATTGCTCAAAATTTGGTGAGAAAGCCGGTAATGATAACAGGATCTTGTCATATATGCACTGATTCCGTCACAATAGTTTTAGTAACAACAAGACAGTCAGGAAATGGTTATCCATCTATTATAGATATCTCGCACACAAATTTAGTAAAAGACTTTGAAGTAGACAAATAATGTGATAACTGGGAAAGAAACACAGCAACAAAAGACACTGACTATTCCGGGTATTTGTGTATCTCTGAAGCAATGGAACAGTATTAAAGGGAAAGTTTGATGATACGCAGACGGAAGGTGAAAAAAAGAGAAACAGCATGATAAACATATGCACTCAAACTACAGGAAGCAGAAACGACGTCTTTATATTTTAATTCGAGCGACTTATACAGGGGTGTATCATCAGCGTCAGTATTCTCGCTGCCAGAACATCGTAATATTTCTCCTGGCATGGATGTCTTCAATATCTGGCTTTGTGATATCCTTCTCTCTTCCCTCTCCTTCTTCCCGTATATCTCTCTTATTTCCAAAGCAATTTTCTTCTGCATCTCCACCATGTCACATCCCACATAATTTATGATCTTTTTACTATTCCCTTGTCCTCTTCTCACCGTGTACAATTCCCTAATTTTATTTTTCATCCATCCATCCAATATCTATTCTGTTTTCCCTGATTTTTCCTGCTGTTCTTCTTCTCTTTTGCCTCCTCAGACACAAATCTGTTTCATTTCATTCTCCGTCATATTTACTTTTCAATTTCCATCCCGTTCATCCTTCCTTGTACTTCATTCTTCCGCCTTTATTACCACATCGTTATGTAAAACCTCTCGCTCCCTCTCCCGCAGCGGTAATATAATTATTCTCTCTCTCTCTCTCTCTCTCTCTCTCTCTCTCTCTCTCTCTCTCTCTCTCTCTCTCAAAAACGTGTGTGTCTTTGGCTATCTCCTTTAGACCGGTCGTGTCATTCTGTCCACGCTGGAACAATCCTCTGAAAGAATTTCCATCACAGGGTTCGGAATTTCTGGGAGAGGGAGCGAGGAGAGGTAGAAGGA
Source organism: Coenobita brevimanus (assembly GCF_032717465.1). Classification (NCBI taxonomy): domain Eukaryota; kingdom Metazoa; phylum Arthropoda; class Malacostraca; order Decapoda; family Coenobitidae; genus Coenobita; species Coenobita brevimanus. The sequence continues at coordinate 14,645,202 of NC_136959.1, forward strand.
GGAAAGGTAAGGAGGAGGAAGGAAGGTAGAGAAGGAGGAGGGATGAGGGAGAGGATGAAGAGGTATACAGTAGATGAGAAGGGAGGGACTGGAGCAGTGTGGTGGAGGGGCCGGGAGAGGCTAGGCGGTGCCAGGAAAATATTGTTGTTTCAGAGATTGGATGTTAGACAGGCGGAAGCTGGGACGATCTCTTGTGTTTCAGTTTTGCATGTTGATGTTGCTGATACTCTGCATTCTCATGTGTCTGCCTCTCCCAGGTGCGGGACTGCAAGAGAGAGAGAGAGAGAGAGAGAGAGAGAGAATAATGAGATTACTTCTGCTCATACAGCTGTGCATCTTCTTCATCTACATCAGATTTTTTTATTGCACGCTGTACCCCCCCCCCTCTCTCTTTCTCTCTCTCTATTTTTGATATATAGATAGTTAGGTAAATACAGATATAGACAAATGTCCAGGCCACACTGAGGAATTTGTAGTGCCATGAATGTAACAGTGACTGAAGGCATGGCACACTTTCTTGGGTGTTGCTGCCAGGTTTACTTTATCCTTGGGAATCTAGGCATGAGGGAAAGTTGCAACTTTTTATCAGTGAAGTAACTCCTACACCAATCAGGATCCGGCTCCGAACCAGAATTGTGAGTGAACCATACATTTGTGTGTGTGTGTGTGTGTGTGTGTGTGTGTGTGAAAATAGTTCACACAAGTAGTTAAGTGATGTAAGCAGAATATACATGCATGTTTTTGTAGGCAAAGTATCTACGTGAACGAATGCATTATCATGAAAGTTCCATAAGATTATTACGTGTTTAATTCATAATATCATTGGTGCTGTCAGATATTAGCCAACACGAAGCTTGTCAAAGAGTAGACTTATCAAATCTATTATAAGATTATCTGTACTGACCGCGACATTTTTTTTTTCTTACCGATGCGAGCAATTTTTCAAGTCATGAGTTGCAAAGGCTGCCTTTTTCCAGAATTTGGTTCGCTATGAAAAAAATATTACACACACACACACACACACACACACACACACACACACACACACACATTGCTACCCGTTCAGATTTGCATAACCTTTTATGGTCTCGCAAGCGTTCGTATTTGACCTGGACTAAAACCAGACATTTGTGTTTAACTAAGTGCGATAATAATAGGAAAGTGACATAGTTAAATTCCGACTAATCCTCTCATGGTTATATTACTTAGTATATGATTCTAGAATATTAGTTAGATTAATACCAGACGTTTATAGTCAGTTCGTAAATACTGAATCATAAAAAGTTTGTGTTAAAATGAATTACACGCATTTGGCGACATTTTTAGAGTTAACTTCTTAAATCAGTAAAGTAATTTTGTACCAGGCTTGCTGCATAAGATATATACGCTGCAGATAGACAGGTGATGATTAAATTGATAATGGTGATGACGGTGAAAATGATAACTGTAGTAATGGTAGTGATGATGGTGGTAATAGTGAAACCTGATAGTGCTATGTTGATAACAGTTACTGAGGTGTTGTTAGTGATGACGATGATGATGATGAAAACAGTTTTGATGGTAGTGGTTGTTTTAACGATATCCCCTGTACAAATATTAGGAACGGATACTTTTTTGTAAAATTCTTATGTTGTATAGCCTACGTCAGTGGAACAATCACCTTATCGAGCTATTTGAAGGCACGCGCCCTGTTGGATATTGCTGCCGGGTTGGCCTCGATAGAAAAAATATATATATATTATACTACATGGCAATTCCCTTATGCCACTGGGGATCGTCTTTACTGCATGCATTGTTCGAATGCAATTATTTATTTTCTCATTCACACAAACTTTCGTAAACTGTATACTCTATAATGAGACGCATGCAAGTAGGATAGCATTGTTATCAGCCCGAGTCCTTTAAAAGGTGTGAATAATCTCTCTCTCTCTCTCTCTCTCTCTCTCTATATATATATATATATATATATATATAGGCTGGTCCTGCAATGGACACTCAAACGGCTGATGATATATAGGCTGGTTCTGCAGTGGACACTCAAACGGCTGATGAGATGGGAGAGAGATTATATATATATATATATATATATATATATATATATATATATATATATATATATATATATATATATATATATATATATATATGGGGGAAATAGTAGGGGGGAGTGAAAAGATAGGAATAATAGATTGTTGGTGGAGAAGAGAGAGAAATTGAGGAGATGGAAGGAGCACTTTGAGGATTTGTTGAATGTAGAGAGTGAGAGCAGTGTGAGTATAAGTGGTTGGGGAATGGCTGGGAGAAGAAGAGATGAGAGGAGGGAGGAAGAGATCAGTAGGTCGGAAGTAGTGGAAGCGATGAAGAAGATTAAGCTGGGAAAGGCCCCAGGAATTGATGGAGTGTGTGGGTGAAATGCTTTGGTTTGGGGGTGTGTTTGTTGTGGAGTGGATATGGAAGTTGTGTTGATTGGCTTGGGAAGAGGGAAGGGTTCCAGAGGGACTGGAAATCAGGTATAATCTGTTCCTCTGTACAAAGCGAAAAGGGAGAGAGAAGTATGTGGTAACCATAGGGGTATTTGCCTTCCTTAGTGTGACTGGTAAAATATATGGTATAGAATACTCATTGATAGGGTTAGGCATATGACAGAGGAGCTAGTTGGAGAAGAACAAGGGGGATTTAGGAAGGGAAAAGGTGTGTAGATCAGGATATTTGTTCTAAGATGTTTAGTGGAGAAGTATCTAGAGAAGGGAAGGAAAGTGTATGCTGCCTTCATGGACTTGGAGAAAAGCTTATGACAGAATAGATAGGCCAAGGTATGTGGAAGGTATTAAGAATATATGGAGTGGAGGGGAAATTGTTGAGTGCTATGAAGTGTATGGGTACGAGGGAGCTAGGGCTACGGTGCGAGTGGATGGTGAGCTGAGTGAGTTTCTTTGATCTCAATGTGGGACTATGAAACAGGGGTGTGTGATGTCTCCATGGCTGTTTAATATATATATGGATGGGGTTGTAAAGGAGGAGGTGCAAGGTAGGGCAGTGGATGTGGGGGTGGCTCTAATGGAATGAGGGTGAGATTTGGAGAGCTTCCCCTGGTGTTGCTGTTTGCTGATGATACAGTATTGTTGGAGTGGAAGATGAATGGGAGTTTGCAAGGTTTGGTGAATGAATTTGGGACAGTGTGTAGGAGGGAGAGGAAGCTGAGTGTTAATGT